>NC_092394.1:3742196-4032196 GCF_030028105.1 Mobula birostris
ACGGAGGGCTGGTCGGAGGCTCAAAGTTTTCGGATGGACTTAGAGTCGGCTGTGGTCGGGTGCTTCCAGGGTGCTGCATCGGCAAGTTTGTGGCGCTGGAGGTTCATGGCAGGGAGAGTTTCTCCCTTCTACCGTCTGCGTGAGATGTTGGGGCTATCGGGACTTGAGACTTATTTTTTACCGTGCCCATGGTCTGCTCTTTATCAACTATGATATTGCTTTGCACGGTTGTAACTATATGTTATAGTTATGTGGTTTTTGTCAGTTTTAGTCTTGGTCTGTTCTGTGTTTCTGTGATATCATACTGGAGGAACATTGTATCATTTCTTAATGCATGCATTTCTAAATGACAATAAGCGAGGACTGAGTGTCCTCATAATCTAAAAATCTAAGATGTGCTCAGTGGTGCTCTCGTGCTTCTGACAGTAAGCTCACCTTTGACCTGAGTGTCCCAGGCCACAGTTCCTGGACCTCTTCTCAGCTGTGTAGTTGTTGACTCCATGCATCTACTCGTGGCCGGAAGCCAGGAGAAAGGTTACTTATGTGGGTACTGGAGTCAGAGATAAGGATTATCACCATCTGATTCTCGTACAATTTGAAATTTGGAATTTAGCAAAGTTTTAATCCTTGTTCTGTCTGCCTCACAGGTAAAACAGGCTTGAAGTACCGGTATGAGAAGACATACAGAGCTGTAACTGGGCTAGAACAAGATGCCTTAATGAGCAAAAGTGTGGAAGGTATAGGTTACATGTCTCAAATCTGATAGTAGTACTTTCTCTGATGGATGTCATAGAACATTTCCAGTTCAGCACAGTACAGGCCCTTTGGCCCACAATGTTGTGCCGTCCTAATAACCTACTCCAAGACCGATCTAACCCTTCCCTCCCACTTAGCCCTCCATTTTTCTATCATCCATGTTCCTGTCTAAGAGTTACTTAAATGCCTCCAATGTATCTGCCTCTACCACCACCCCGGCAGCACATCGCACACACCCACCACTCTGTAAAAAAACTACCTCGGACACCCCCACTATACTTTCCTCCAATCACCTTAAAATTATGCCCCCTGGTGAGCCATTGCCACCCTGGGAAAAGGTCTCTGTTCACTCGACCTATACCTCTTATAATCTGGCACACCTATCAAGGCGCTTCTCATCGTCCTGCGATTCCTCCCACACTCCAAAGGTCACATGGGTGTAGTTGGGTGAAATTGCCTGTTAACATGTTGTATCTCTAAATAAAAACCTTGCAGTCAGAGTAACTCATTCTATTTAAGGATATCATACTTTCTCTGTCAGTGCATTGTTGAACCAGTTTTTGATTCTTTCTGGGTGACCATTGCTGAGATTTTCCATATTCAAATTTAAGATTTGTTTAAGTTGTGTCTGACTAAAACTGAGTCACACAGAAGCTGTAAGTGGGAAATATAAAAGTTGTTATTCGCACAGGAGAGAGAAAGTCCAGGAGATTCCAAGAGAATCTCTCTCTCCTGGCAAGATGTTTTATACTTCAACACAAAAATCACAATAAACAAACTACAGTTTCTGTAGTTATAATCACATACTTAACTTTAACATTTAGAATATAGTCAGGTAAATTTATAGAATTATTTATTTACAATGATAGCCCATCTCAACTAGGAGAACTCCTTTGAATATTCAATACTGGTGTCTGTTTTAAAAGCCAAGTACTCAGTCTGTACCCTTTTTGTTCCAGCTTTCAGGGAGGCTGCATAAATATACAGTTAACTAGAAGACTAAGGGACAAACACAAGAGATGCTGGAAATCTAGACTAACACACATAAAATGCTGGAGGAATTGAGCAGGTCAGGTAGCATCTACAGAGGGGAATAAACAGTCATCGTCTCGGATTGAAGTGTTTCAGCCTGAAATGCCGGCTCTCCATGTATGCTGCCTGATCTGCTGAGTTCCTCCAGCATTTTGGGCGTTAGGTTCAGTGACCAAACAGATCTGTCCCGAACAAACAAGAAAATCCGCAGATGCTATGAATCCAACAACATACACAAACTACTGGAGGAACTCAGCATCTATGGAAAAGAATACAGTCAATGTTTTGGGCCAAGACCCTTCATCAGGACTGGAGAAAGAAAGAAAAAAACTCCTCCTCCTCATCTTTTTTTCTTCAGTTGGTGTGATGAAGGGCCTTGGCCCAAAAGGTCAGCTATTTTTACTGTTTTCCATAGATATTGCCTGGCCTGCTGAGTTCCTCCAGCAT
The DNA here is from genome assembly GCF_030028105.1 of Mobula birostris. Classification (NCBI taxonomy): domain Eukaryota; kingdom Metazoa; phylum Chordata; class Chondrichthyes; order Myliobatiformes; family Myliobatidae; genus Mobula; species Mobula birostris. The sequence continues at coordinate 3,744,432 of NC_092394.1, forward strand.
TTTGTGTGTTGCTCTGTCCCGAACTGTGTGTTAAGTGACGAGGATCTATATGTAACTTTAACAATGAGTTAATAGCAGGAATGTTCACCTATGAAGATTCCCCTATGGAGTTTCAATGGGGAAAAGCTCAGAATGTCCCATTACTCAAGTCCTGATGAAGGGTCTCAGCCCAAAACGTCCACTCTTCATGCCCCTCTATAGATGCTGCCTGGCCTGCTGAGTTCCTCCAGCATTTTGTGTGTTTTTCTCTGGATTTCCAGCATCTGCAGAATCTCTTCTGTTTATGTCCCATTAAATTGTACACAGGTTTTATTTTTCAAAAACTGTTTGCAATTTTAATTAATCCATAATTATTCTATCCATAATGTCATAACTCCAGGATGATCTCTCATACTTTAATTGCTTGAATTTTAATTCCCCAACTGTCTTGATGGGACTTGAATTTGTGGTCTAAGCCGCTGACCATTAATTTAACCACCACACTGGTATCTTTTTCCCAGTGTCTAATACCAGAGGGCACGCATTTAAGGTGAGAGGGGGTAATTTCAAAGGAGATGTGAGGGACAATCTTTTTCCCAGAGAGTGGTGGGTGCCTGGAATGTACTGCCTGGGGTGGTGGTCGAGGCCGAAACATTAGGGACTCTTTAGGGATGTTTAAATAGGCATGTGGATGTGGACATTGTGTAGGCACAGGGGATTAGTTTAGTTGGCCATTTGATTACTGATTTAATTGGTTTGTCACAACATTGTGGGTCGAAGGGCCGTTTCCTGGGCTGTATGTTCTATGTTCTAACTGCTCCCTCTTGTATTTTCAGGGGCATTTGTCACCTTATCGCAGGTTTACGAGAGCCCAGCGGGTTCGGTAGTGATCTATGTTGTGCCCACGGATTCCCAGCTGATGCCAGATGAAGTCAGGGTTTACATCGGGAAGCACAGGGCCAGCTTGCTACGCTCTCCAGTGACCGGCTCGCACAGCGTGCAGGATGTGCTCCGGGACATCGATGACGGCATTGAGGAGATCCTGCAGATGGTGTCCTTCACCGACGATATGGTGGTCGCCGCATTGTCCAACCGCGTTCCCTCGGGAACCTTCGGCGCCGACAGCTTCACAGCGACTTCAACAGCATTCAAATCCAGTCTCGGTGAGAACAACTTCTTGCTTTCCGCCGTTGGTGATTGACTGTACCTGCTCTTCCACACAGAGGCTGCTGCTCATTACTCTAGTGCCTTCCCCAAGAACAGGCATCATTGTAACCTCATTTATAACCGTGCGATCAGACAGGCTGCTGACCTACATTCTGACTAATGTTTGTTTTGTTTGTTTGACAGTGGAACAACAATGGCAGGTATTTCTGGGAATAATACAGAAGGTGCACGATCAGTTCATTCCAAAGAGGAAGAAAGATTCTAAGGGGAGTAAGGGGCGACTGTGGATGACAAGGGAAGTCAAGGACAGTATAAGAATAAAAGAGAGGAAGTATAACATAGCAAGGATGAGTGGGAAGCCAGAGGATTGGGAGACTTTTAAGGAGCAACAGGAGGTAACTAAAAAGGCAATACGGGGAGAAAAGATGAGGTACGAAGGTAAGCTAGCCAAGAATATAAAGGAGGATAGTAAAAGCTTCTTTAGGTATGTGAAGAGGAAAAAATTAGTTACGACCAAAGTTGGGCCCTTGAAGACAGAAACGGGTGAAATTATTATGGGGAACAAAGAAATGGCAGACAAGCTGAACAGGTACTTTGGATCTGTCTTCACTAGGGAAGACACAAACAATCTCCCAGATGTAATAGTGGCCAGAGGACCTGGGGTAACAGAGGAACTGAAGAAAGTTCGCATCAGGCAGAAAATGGTGTTGGGGAAACTGATGGGACTGAAGGCTGATAAATCCCCAGGGCCTGATGGTCTGCATCCCAGGGTAGTCATAGTCACAGTCATACTTTATTGATCCCGGGGGGGGGGGAATTGGTTTTTGTTACAGTTGCACCATAAATAATTAAATAGTAATAAAACCATAAATAGTTAAATTGTAATATGTAAATTATGCCAGGAAATAAATCCAGGACCAGCCTATTGGCTCAGGGTGTCTGACCCTCCAAGGGAGGAGTTGTAAAGTTTGATGGCCACAGGCAGGAATGACTTCCTATGACGCTCTGTGTTGCATCTTGGTGGAATGAGTCTCTGGCTGAATCTACTCCTGTGCCCAACCAGTATATTATGTAGTGGATGGGAGACATTGTCCAAGATGACATGCAACTTGGACAGCATCCTGTTTTCAGACACCACCATCAGAGAGTCCAGTTCCATCCCCACAATATCACTGGCCTTACGAATGAGTTTGTTGATTCTGTTGGTGTCTGCTACCCTCAGCCTGCTGCCCCAGCATACAACAGCAAACATGATCGCACTGGCCACCACAGAATCGTAGAACATCCTCAGCATCATCCGACAGATGTTAAAGGACCTCAGTCTCCTCAGGAAAAAGAGACGGCTCTGACCCTTCTTGTAGACAGCCTCAGCGTTCTTTGACCAGTCCAGTTTATTGTCAATTCGTATCCCCAGGTATTTGTAATCTTCCACCATGTTCATACTGACCCCCTGGATGGAAACAGGGGTCACCGGTGCCTTAGCCCTCCTCAGGTCTACCACCAGCTTCTTAGTCATTTTCACATTAAGCTGCAGATAATTCTGCTCACACCATGTGACAAAGTTTCCTACCATAGCCCTATACTCAGCCTCTTCTCCCTTGCTGATGCATCCAACTATGGCAGAGTCATCAGAAAACTTCTGAAGATGACAAGACTCTGTGCAGTAGTTGAAGTCCAAGGTGTAAATGGTGAAGAGAAAGGGAGACAAGACAGTCCCCTGTGGAGCCCCAGTGCTGCTGATCACTCTGTCGGACACACAGTGTTGCAAGTACTTAAGGAGGTGGCTCTAGAAATCGTGGACGCATTGGTAATCACTTTCCAATGTTCTATAGATTCAGGATCAGTTCCTGCAGATTGGAGGGTAACTAATGTTATCCCACTTTTTAAGAAAGGAGGGAGAGAGAAAACAGGCAATTATAGACCAGTTAGTCTGACATCAGTGGTGGGGAAGATGCTGGAATCAATTATAAAAGATGAAATAGCGGCATATTTGGATAGCAGTGGCAGGATAGGTCCGAGTCAGCATGGATTTACGAAGGGGAAATCATGCTTAACTAATCTTCTGGAATTTTTTGAGAATGTAACTATGAAAATGGACATGGGAAAGCCAGTGAATGTAGTGTACCTGCACTTTCAGAAAGCCTTTGATAAGGTCCCACATAGGAGGTTCGTGGGCAAAATTAGAGCACATGGTATTGGGGGTAGGGTACTGACATGGATAGAAAATTGGTTGGCAGACAGCAAACAAAGAGTAGGGATTAATGGGTCCTTTTCAGAATGGCAGGCAGTGACTAGTGGGGTACCGCAAGGCTTGGTGCTGAGACCGCAGCTATTTACAATATACATTAATGATTTAGATGAAGGGATTAAAAGTAACATTAGCAAATTTGCAGATGACACAAAGCTGGGTGGGAGTGTGAAACGTGGGGAGGATGTTATGAGAGTGCAAGGTGACTTGGATAGGTTGGGTGAGTGGGCAGATGCATGGCAGATGCAGTTTAATGTAGATAAATGTGAGGTTATCCACTTTGGTGGCAAGAACAGGAAGGCAGATTACTATCTGAATGGTGTCAAGTTAGGAAAAGGGGAAGTACAATGAGATCTGGGTGTTCTTGTTCATCAGTCACTGAAAGTAAGCATGCAGGTACAGCAGGCAGTGAAGAAAGATAATGGCATGCTGGCCTTCATAACGAGGGGAGTTGAGTATAGGAGCAAAGAGGTCCTTCTGCAGTTGTACAGGGCCCTGGTGAGACCACACTTGGAGTATTGTGTATAGTTTTGGTCTCCAAATTTGAGGAAGGACATTCTAGCTATTGAGGGAGTGCAGTGTAGGTTCACGAGGTTAATTCCCGGGATGGCGAGACTGTCATATGTTGAAAGATTGGAGCGACTGGGCTTGTATACACTGGAATTTAGAAGGCTGAGAGGGGATCTGATTGAAACATATAAGATTATTAAGGGATTGGACATGCTAGAGGCAGGAAACATGTTCCTGATGTTGGGGGAGTCCAGAACCAGAGGCCACAGTTTAAGAATAAGGGGTAGACCATTTAGAATGGAGTCGAGGAAAAACTTTTTCACACAGAGGGTTGTAGATCTGTGGAATGCTCTGCCTCAGAAGGCGGTGCAGGCCAATTCTCTAGATTCTTTCAAGAAAGAGTTAGATAGAGCTGTTAAAGATAGCAGAGTCAAAGGTTCTGGGGAGAAGGCAGGAACAGGGCACTGATTGTGGATGATCAGCCACGATCACAGTGAATGGCGGTGCTGGCTCGAACGGCCGAATGGCCTACTCCTGCACCTATTGTCTATTGTCTATTGTCGGTTGTTTTGTTTTCACGTGGAGATACTTAGAACATAGGGAGGCAGGATGGAGATACGTCTCTACCAGAGGAGATATAAGGCACTCCTTCCATCCACTAACCTGCAGGTCACCCTTGGGCAAGGCCACGTGAACACATGGGTTCAGATGGTGGAATGGTCAGGTGAGCAGCTGGTACTTATCACAAGTCCTGATTATGCGACCACTGATACCAGGCAGACAATCTCTGAAGTGTATTGATAATGGCTGGGGTCACCCGTCTTGTAAAGACACTGCCCAGAAGAAGGCAACGGTAAAGCATTTCTCTGGAAAAAATCTGCCAAGAGCAATCATGGTGACGGAAAAATATAAACAGGGTACATGATGATGATGATGATGACAGAGAACAGTACAGCACAGTACAGGCCCTTCGGCCCACAATGTTGTGTTAACCTTTTAACCTACTTCAAGATCAATCTAACCCTTCCCTCCCACAGAACCCTCCATTTTCTGTCATCCATGTATACAACGTGGTAACAGGTCCTACCAGCCCAACGAGTCTGCTTCCGCACTGCTCATTTACTCCCATGTGACCAATTAACCTCCTAACTCGTATGTCTTTAGAAAGTGGGAGGAACTTCTTACAGGCAGCATCAGAAATTGAACCTGGGTGTCTGGTGCTGTGATAGCGTTATCCGAACCACTCTGCTACACACTACCCGAGTGTGTTTGTTACCCTGTTACTCTGCTGTCCCAGTGTGTTTGTTACCCTGTTACCCTACTGCCCTAGTGTGTTTGTTACCACTGAAGAGGAAAGTTACCATTTGTCATAGTCATAGTCATAGTCATACTTTATTGATCCCGGGGGAAATTGGTTTTCGTTGCAGTTGCACCATAAATAATAACTAGTAATAGAAAAATAGTAATAAATAGTTAAATAGTAATATGTAAATTATGCCAGTAAATTATGAAATAAGTCCAGGACCAGCCTATTGACTCAGGGTGTCTGACCCTCCAAGGGAAGAATTGTAAAGTTTGATGGCACAGGCAGGAATGACGCTCTGTGTTGCATCTCGGTGGAATGAGTCTCTGGCTGAATGTACTCCTGTGCCCACCCAGTATATTATGTAGTGGATGGGAGACATTGTCCAAGATGGCATGCAACTTAGACAGCATCCTCTTTTCAGACACCACTGTGAGAGAGTCCAGTTCCATCCCCACAACATCACTGGCCTTATGAATGAGTTTGTTGATTCTGTTGGTGTCTGCTACCCTCAACCTGCTGCCCCAGCACACAACAGCAAACATGATCGCACTGGCCACCACAGACTCGTAGAACATCCTCAGCATCGTCCGGCAGATGTTAAAGGACCTCAGTCTCCTCAGGAAATAGAGATGGCTCTGACCCTTCTTGTAGACAGCCTCAGTGTTCTTAGACCAGTCCAGTTTATTGTCAATGTAAAGGTGATGTGCTCTCAGGCAGACAGGATAGGTTGAAATAAAAACTGAACTAGAGAAGATCACTCTTCTCCTTAGCTAGCATGTCAAAACAACCTCACTAAGACGTCGTGCATTGGAAGTGTTGTGTACAGCTCTGCACACGACACTGCAGGACGAATGTGGTAGCTATAGAGAGAGTACTGTCAACCTTGTTAGCAAGGTAAAGGAACTGGTGTTTTGTCACCACCGATTAACTGGACTCGGAAAACTCACACTGGTTCCTCAATCAGACTTTATTTACCTGCGTACACGGAGAACAACCCGGCCCCTGTCACCAATCTGTTCTAAAGTTTAACAAAGAAATGGCATCTTTATACAGAGTAAACCAGTTGGATACAGATACTGGCCAACTGGATGTTCAAATTCCTTATTGGCTGATCAATCACTAATCACACTACAACAATGCAGGTATTATAGCCAATAGCATCAGCACGTTTATGGCCAATAATACTTCAGAATTAGTAAAGTACCTGACCAACATCCTTATCTCATCTGCATACACCAAACGGCTCTGGTCCCCATGCTCTTCAGAGACCTCCCTTTCCTGGGCTGTGTGCACTCTATCTGCAATCTGTCTTTGCCTGGACATTATCTTAACCCTTGCTTTGCTACAACTTCCACATTATAAACAACATCACCGATATTTGCTTGAATACACTCTGTGGCCACTTTATTTGGTGCCTCCTGTCTGTTCATGGTCTTCTGCTGCTGGAGCCCGTCCACGTCAAGGTTCAACACATTCTGCGTTCAGAGATGCTCTTCTGCACACCACTGTTGTAGTACGTGGTTATTTCAGTTACTGTGGCCTTCCTGTCAGCTTGAACTAGCCTGGCCACTCTCCTCTGACGTCACTTATCAACGAGGTGTTTTTGCCCACAGAACTGCTGCTCACTGCATGTTTTTTGTTCTTCACGCCACTCTCTGTAAACTCCGGAGACTGTTGTGCATGAAAATCCCAGGAGATCAGCAGTTTTTGAGATACTCAAACCACCCCGTCTGGCATGAACAATCAATCTCTTAGATCATGTTTCTTCCCCGTTCTAATGTTTGGTCTGAACAACAATGCAACCTCTTCTTTTATGCATTGAGTTGCTACCACATAATTGGCTATTAGATACTTGCATTAACGAGCTGGTACACCTAATGAAATGGCCACTGAGTGTATGACCATAGTTAGCTGCAGCGTGTACCTTGCAGAAGGTGACTGGTTTGTCTGGATGTGTGGGCCATTTGAATTTCTGCTTCCTTTATTCTTTGCCAGGATACGAAATCACCTTCAGTCTGTTGAACCCTGATCCCAAGTCCCATGACATCTGTTGGGATATTGAACGAGCTGTGAATAATTACGTGCAGCCCTTCCTGGACAAGCTGTCATTCGTTGCCAACTTTTCCGTAGACTCTCAGGTAAGACTGAGTTAATGAGACCTCCAAGATGTCAGTGTGGCATTGGTGTCTGCTGCCGTCAGTGTGCGAGGCATCCTGGCTGGAGAGGGACATCAGGCAGCTCCACAAGAGATAAATGTCTTGATAAACTTGGGAACCTGGCACCTCTTGTACAATCGGAAGTAACAAGCCTGGCTGAGTTTTAAATTCCACATAAAGTAAGAGACCACAGCAACATCTGTACATTTAAATATTGCAAAGGTACATCCATTTCCGTCATGTAATGATGTTGCAAATCTAATTCAAGGTTGCATATCGGATATAGTCATAGTCATACTTTATAGATCCCGGGGGAAATTGGTTTTCGTTACAGTTGCACCATAAATAATAAAATAGTATAATAAAACCATAAATAGTTAAATAGTAATATGTAAATTATGCCAGGAAATAAGTCCAGGACCAGCCTATGGCTCAGGGTGTCTGACCCTCCAAGGGAGGAGTTGTAAAGTTTGATGGCCACAGGCAGGAATGACTTCCTATGACGCTCTGTGCTGCATCTCGGTGGAATGAGTCTCTGGCTGAATGTACTCCTGTGCCCACCCAGTACATTATGTAGTGGATGGGAGACATTGTCCAAGATGGCATGCAACTTAGACAGCATCCTCTTTTCAGACACCACTGTCAGAGAGAGATTATTGCAATGCACATTTCACAGGCCTTCCAATGCAATCTATTGACAAACTTCAACCCATTCAGAATGCCGCTGTTAGACTTTTAACTAAAACCAGGATGAGGAACATATTCTCTTCCTAACTACTCTGCGTTGGCTTCCTGTGTCATTTAGAATTGATTTTAAAGTGTGCTTACTTGTTTTTAAAGCTCTCAATGGTCTGGGAGTAGAGTACATCACAGAATTGTTTTTGTTTTAGAATCCTGCTCGAGCTCTCAGATCTTCATCTGCTGGTCTCTTAAATTTAATCAATCTCCCTCAAAAGCTAATTGACAGGTCAGCATTTTTGAACTAAATTCCTAACCTGGAACTCAATACCTAAAACTGTAAGGGATGCAGACTCAGTTGATGCTTTTAAACGCTAGCTCGAAACCTGTTTATTTAACTTTGCTTACAGATAGCAGCTTTTGGTCTTTTATTTTCCTGAGTTTTAATTGTACTTTTAGGTTTGCACTTAATTCCGATGTAAAGTGTGTTGAACTACATGGTCTGTATGAAAAGAGCTCTATAAATAAATAATAATCGTTAGGAAAGCTCGGCTTTGATTTATATCATGCTTATACAGCTTTATGCTTCCTAATGCATTTCAAAATCGATTAAGTACTTCTTTGAAGAGCAGACACACTTGTAATAGAATATAGAACAGTGCAGAGCAACACAGGCCCTGTGGCCCATGATGTTGTGCCAGCTTTTTAACCTTTTCCAAGATCAATCTAACCCTTCCCTCCCACATAACCCTCCACTTGTCTATCATCCATGTACCTATCTAAAAGTCTCTTAAATGTCCCTGATGTATCTGCCTCTAGCATCACCCCCGGCAGCGCGTTCTACACGCTCACCACTCTGTGTAAAAAAAAACAAACAAACTACCTCTGACACCTCCCCCCGCCCGATACGTTCCTCTGACCTCCTTAAAATTATGTCCCCTCGTAATGGCCGTCTCCACCGTGGGAAAAAGTCTCTGTCTGTCCACCAGATCTATGCCTCCCATCATCTTGTACTCCTCTATCAAGTCACCGCTCATCCTCCTTTGCTCCAAAGAGAAAAGCCCTAGCTCACTCAGCCTATTCTCATAAGACAAGCTCTCTCGTCCAGGCAGCATCCTGGAAAATCTCCTCTGCACCATCTCTAAAGCTACCACAATCCTTCCTATAAGGAGGGGACCAGAAATGAAGACAATATTCCAAGTGTGATCTAACCGGGGTTTTATAGAGATGCAACATTACTTCATGTCTCTCGTTACTCAGTCCCCCAACTAATGAAGGCTAATACGCCCTGTCAGCTTGTGCAGAAACTTTGAGGGATCTCAAAGTGTGTGTTCCTCCACGTTGCCAAGAATCCTGCCATTAACCCTGTGTTCTGCCTTCAGGTTCACCCTTGCGAAGTGAATTGTAGAAAATCTCGATTGCTAATGTTGTGAAGTTTGACAGCATTCAGAATTCATGAAAACAGTAAAGCAGCAGATCAGTTCACTTTGTTTACATAACACCAAACAATCTCGTGGAGGACCTCAGCATCTGCTTAATACAGCTCGACCTGCGGAGTTTCTCCAGCAAATTGAGCGTAGCTCCAGTTTCTGGCATCTGCACACTCTGTGTCTCCATTCCTCTGACATATGTTTGCTGAAGATGTGATACCGGGTGAACTCACTTTTTCAGATGACAAGCAGCAACCTGCATTCCTGTCAAACACCTGACGGTGCAGTGAATTCACAGGAACCCTCCCCCACCTGCCCAACAGGTCATCACTCGTTCAGGCCTCCCCTCCTAACACTGAGAAGCTCTCTCAGTGCTGACCCTGTGACAATATACCCACTCTAACATTGAGGTGCCTCCTCAGTGCTGCCTTCTGACAGTGTTATTCCTCCACAGTGTTGTCCCTTCGCCAGTGTTACTCCTCCCCAGTGTTGTCCCTTCGACAGTGTCACTCCTCCCCAGTGTTGTCCCTTCGACAGTGTCACTCCTCCCCAGTGTTGTCCCTTCGACAGTGTCACTCCTCTCCAGTGTTGTCCCTTCGACAGTGTCACTCCTCCCCAGTGTTGTCCCTTCGACAGTGTCACTCCTCCCCAGTGTTGTCCCTTCGACGGTGTCACTCCTCCCCAGTGTTGTCCCTTCGACGGTGTTACTCCTCCCCAGTGTTGTCCCTTCGACGGTGTTACTCCTCCCCAGTTAGCTTGTAGATGTTTCATCACCAGTCAAGGTGACATCCCTGTGCACAACTGTTGGTGTTTCTGTCTGGGAGTCCTTGTGATTATATAGCCACCCTCCGCCCCCATTTGTTTGCCTTGGTCTGATTGGCTAACCCTGCAATTGTCCTTTGAATTCTATTGGCTTGCTTTTCTTTGGCTCTTGGAGGTTTGTAGTTGGCGCCTATTTCGATATGTTTGTTATCAGCAGAGAACCACGCTTCTAGAAGTTCTCATGCCTGCTTCATGTTTGGCTGCACCAGGTCTGGCTGACTGTAAAAGCTTTTATAGATATGTAAAAAGGAAAAGACTGGTAAAGACAAATGTAGGTCCCCTACAGACAGAAACAGGTGAATTGATTATGGGGAGCAAGGACATGGCAGACCAATTGAATAACTACTTTGGTTCTGTCTTCACTAAGGAGGACATAAATAATCTTCCAGAAATAGTAGGGGACAGAGGGTCCAGTGAGATGGAGGAACTGAGTGAAATACATGTTAATAGGGAAGTGGTGTTAGGTAAATTGAAGGAATTAAAGGCAGATAAATCCCCAGGGCCAGATGGTCTGCATCCCAGAATGCTTAAGGAAGTAGCCCAAGAAATAGTGGATGCATTAGTGATAATTTTTCAAAACTCTTTAGATTCTGGACTAGTTCCTGAGGATTGGAGGGTGGCTAATGTAACCCCACTTTTTAAAAAAGGAGGGAGAGAGAAACCGGGGAATTATAGACTGGTTAGCCTAACGTCAGTGGTGGGGAAACTGCTGGAGTCAGTTATCAAAGATGTGATAACAGCACATTTGGAAAGCGGTGAAATCATCGGACAAAGTCAGCATGGATTTGTGAAAGGAAAATCATGTCTGACGAATCTCATAGAATTTTTTGAGGATGTAACTAGTAGAGTGGATAGGGGAGAACCAGTGGATGTGGTATATTTGGATTTTCAAAAGGCTTTTAACAAGGTCCCACACAGGAGATTAGTGTGCAAACTTAAAGCACACGGTATTGTGGGTAAGGTATTGATGTGGATAGAGAATTGGTTGGCAGACAGGAAGCAAAGAGTGGGAATAAACGGGACCTTTTCAGAATGGCTGGCAGTGACTAGTGGGGTACCGCAAGGCTCAGTGCTGGGACCCCAGTTGTTTACAATATATATTAATGACTTGGATGAGAGAATTAAATACAGCATCTCCAAGTTTGCAGATGACACGAAGCTGGGTGGCAGTGTTAGCTGTGAGGAGGATGCGAAGAGGATGCAGGGTGACTTGGATAGGTTGGGTGAGTGGGCAAATTCATGGCAGATGCAATTTAATGTTGATAAATGTGAAGTTATCCACTTTGGTGGCAAAAATAGGAAAACAGATTATTATCTGAATGGTGGCCGATTAGGAAAAGGGGAGGTGCAACGAGACCTGGGTGTCATTATACACCAGTCATTGAAAGTGGGCATGCAGGTACAGCAGGCGGTGAAAAAGGCGAATGGTATGCTGGCATTTATAGCGAGAGGATTCGAGTACAGGAGCAGGGAGGTACTACTGCAGTTGTACAAGGCCTTGGTGAGACCACACCTGGAGTATTGTGTGCAGTTTTGGTCCCCTAATCTGAGGAAAGACATCCTTGCCATAGAGGGAGTACAAAGAAGGTTCACCAGATTGATTCCTGGGATGGCAGGACTTTCATATGAAGAATGACTGGATGAACTAGGCTTGTACTCGTTGGAATTTAGAAGATTGAGGGGGGATGTGATTGAAACGTATAAAATCCTAAAGGGATTGGACAGGCTAGATGCAGGAAGATTGTTCCCGATATTGGGGAAGTCCAGAACGAGGGGTCACAGTTTGAGGATAGAGGGGAAGCCTTTTAGGACTGAGATTAGGAAAAACTTCTTCACTCAGAGAGTGGTGAATCTGTGGAATTCTCTGCCACAGGAAACAGTTGAGGCCAGTTCATTGGCTATATTTAAGAGGGAGTTAGATATGGCCCTTGTGGCTAGGGGGATCAGAGGGTATGGAGGGAAGGCTGGTGCAGGGTTCTGAGTTGGATGATCAGCCATGATTATAATAAATGGCGGTGCAGGCTCGAAGGGCCGAATGGCCTACTCCTGCACCTATTTTCTATGTTTCTATGTTTTCTATGTATCCCAGTTAAAGTAGTGTCCTTCTTGGTCTTCATGTAGTGAGATCAGTGACAGTGGATCAGGTCTCCGCACTGCCAGTTTGTGTTCCTGTAAATGTCTTGTCTGGGTGACGTAGTCCTTGTTGCATTCTCCACAGGTCATCCTGTACACTACAGTGATTTTGTTCATTGTCTCTACTGGTACCTTCTGATAATTCCTTAAACAAACATATCTTCAGTCCTCAGACATGAAGCCTGGAGCAGGCCCACTGCCTCAGCTCAGAGTGAGACAGATAAATGTCACAGAACCCACAGACACGAAGCCCAGAGCAGGCCCACAGCCCACAGCCTCAGTCTCAGTCTCAGCCTCAGCTCAGAGTGAGGCAGAGTAAATGTCGCAGAGCCTGCAGACACAAAGCCCAGAGCAGGCCCACAGCCCTCAGCCTCAGCCACAGCCTCAGCTCAGAGTGAGACAGATAAATGTCGCAGAGCCTGCAGACACGAAGCCCGGAGCAGGCTCACAGCCTCGGCCTAAGCCACAGCCTCAGTCTCAGCCTCAGCTCAGAGTGAGACAGATAAATGTCACAGAACCCACAGAGATGAAGCCCGGAGCAGGCCCACAGCCCTCAGCCTCAGCTCAGAGTGAGGCAGAGTAAATATCGCAGAGCCCACAGACACGAAGCCCGGAGTAGGCCCACAGCCTCAGCCTCAGCTCAGAGTGAGGAAGAGTAAATGTCGCAGAACCCGCAGACACAAAGCCCGGAGCAGGCTCACAGCCTCGGCCTCAGCTCAGTGAAGAGTGAAGTAAACGTCATGGAGCAGCGAACAGAATTGGCCTGATCCTCCCTCCTCGTCCCGATACCAATCCATCTGGTCTGGTGTTTAAACTGTACACACATCAGGTCGTTTGTCGCACTAAGACCCAGGCCCTGTTGCGTTGATACACTCTGGGCCTGGACCTCACAGGTATGTTTCAGTCCATACCTGACCTTCCCAAATCAGCCCAACACTGAAAATGTTCCCACAACCCAAAGACTACTTTCACAGACTCTTCATCTCATGCTCTCGATATTTCTTGTTTATTACTATTTTTCTTTTTTTGTATGTGCAGTGAATGCCCACAAGGAAATGAATCTCAGGGTTGTATATGATGACATTTATGTACCTTGATAATGAATTTACTTTGGTTTGCAACTGGCAGGTTCATGACCTTCATCATTGTTAGTTTTGAGTTTAGTGCGAACGATTGCTTCTGACTGAACCTGGCTCTCGTTACAGATACTCTACTATGCGGTTCTTGGAGTGACCCCGCGCTTCAATAAAACTTCATCCAGCTTCTCACTGGCTGAGGACAGCTTGTCCCATGTGATCAATCCAGTCGAGGCCAAACTCGGTAAGAATATAGTCAGCCTGCTGAAGAATGTTCCAGGACATGAATGTAGTATTTCAGATTAAAGAGATTAACTAGCCACTACACTCCCACGCCGCCTGAACATTTATACGAACATACAGATCGAGATGTCTGTCACATCTCTAACATCCAACAGTAGCAAGCCTAGTCTGTCCTGCCTTTACCCATAAGAAACCCCATCCATTCCAGTTGGATTTTGCAGCCTTTACCGAGGGATTTAAATGTACCATAATCTGTAGAGAGCCCACAACAGTCCCTGTGGTGGTCACTCGCCAGCCACTCTTCCGTTCGTGCCAGGATTCAAGATTGTTCAATGTCGTCTCCAGTGAACAAATGTAAAGGAGAATGAAACCAGTACACAGCTTTTATTCTCAACAATAACCTTCGACAGGCCCCGTCCTGGCCTCTGAGCATACAATGGACTTTTCTTCCTTTCCTTACTTTTCTCCTTCATCTGTTTCTCTTTTTTTCTTTTCCCCTCTTTTCCTTCCTGTGATTGTGAGGAAGTGCCATAGAGTTTGCTCTGTCCCCCACAACACACTGTATCTCCCCAAGGATCTCATTTCGATTTTACTTCCCATTCCCATTCCGACACATCTGTCCATGACGTCCTCTACTGCCACGATGAGGCCACTCTTAGGATTTATCTAACTTCAATGTATCAAACTTATGGTAATTGTTTTCCCTCCCTCTCTTTCTTTATTCTCCTTTCTGGTTCCCCTCTCATCCCTTCTCCTTACCTGCCCATCATCTCCCTCAGTTCCCCTCCTCCTTCCTGTTCTTCTATGGTCCACTACCCTCTTCTATCAGATTCCTTCTTCAGCCTTTTACCCCTTCCACGTATCCCTCCCCAGCTTCTTACTTTATTGTCCCCTCCCTCACCACCCACCTTCCCCCTCACCTGGTCTCACCTATCACCTGTCAACTTGTGCTCCTCCCTCTCACCCCGCCTTATTCTGGCTTGTGTCCTCAGTCCTGATAAAGGGTCTCTGCCCAAACATCGACTGTTTATTCCTCTCCCTAGATGCTGCCTGGCCTGCTGACTTGCTCCAGCGTTTTGTGTGTGTTGCTCTGAATTTTCAACATCTGCAGAATCTCTGGTGTTTATGCAGTAGGTCGTTCAAGTTTCAGTTTATTGTCATTCAACTATACACGCATACAGCTAAACGAAACATTGTTCCTCTGGGACCAAGGTACAAAACACAGTACATACAGTCACACACAGCACAGACACTGCAGTTACAATTCAGCACATACAGTCACAAAATAGTATTAGCCAAAGTCCCTGAGTGACATGGCCTGGAGATTGATGATCCATGGGACGTTGACCTGGAACCACGTTTCTGCCAGACAAGCACACAGCATTTCCTTATCTCGCGCTGGGTCAGCTGCAGGTGAAGGCAATCCAGATTATTTTCCAGGGAGCCAACACTGGATATTTCCCTCTTGTGAGAACAATGAGCAAATCCCATATGTCTATTGCTTTCTGCAGAATGATAACATTCTGGTAGCTGTCACGGGAAAAGACTTGTGGGTGGATTTGATTTTTCCTGATGTATATACTGTCGTTCAAAAGAATTACGAGCAAGTCAGGGAAGAGCCACCAATGAAGCCTGAACTAACCTTTCTCTCTACTCATTCCCAGGATCTAATGTCGCTTCATCCTATCCGGTTTTGAATTTTCTTCTCTATGTTCCTGAGTATTCTCATTCTCCTCTGTACATCCGTGACAGCAGTGGCTCTCCTGTCGAGTCAAACGCCTTTCACAGCCCCCGCTGGGGAGGAATCCTGGTAAGCACAGATAATTAACCTGTTCTAAAGATCCAAAGGTTAAATATTAGCTTTTTTTGCAACACGTACAGTACATTAAAACATACAATGACATAGGAGTTCCCAACCGGGGGTCTTTGGATTCCTCAGTTAACGGTGAGACTCGTTGACGTAAAAAAAGTTTGGAAACCTCCACAGATGAATCTGTTGCTTGTGTCAACGACCAGCAGAGTCTGAGGATTGTGCTGGGGGCAGCCCACAAGCACCGACATAGCATGTCCTTAGCGTACTAATCGGTATGTCTCTGGAATGTGGGAGGAAACCAGAGCTTCCCCGCGGTCACAGGGAAAACGTGCAAACTCCTGACAGACAGCAAAGGGGATTGAGCCCTGTTCACTGGCACTGTAAAGCGCTCTGCTAACCGCTGTGTACCGCGCTGCCTCAGGATAGGATATCCCTGACCAACAGAGATGACACTAGCCAGAGGGTGGTCAGACTGTGGGTATATTTCAAGTGAAGGTTTATAGGTTCTTGATTAGTCAGAGTGTCAAAGGTTATGGGGAAAAGACGAGACTGCAGTTGTGCGGGATAATACATCGGCCATGATGGAATGGCAAAGCAGAGTCGATCGGCTGAATGGCCTAATTCTGCTGCTATATTATATGGTCTTATGGGTGGATGTCAAGTTAACTTCCTGCTTTCAGTTTCCCACTGTGCTTTAATAGAGACGTTGCATTTTCAGCCTAGCAAGGTTTCCTGTGTGCCCAATCGTTCACTCAGCTCTCAGCATTCATTTACTTTTTTTTTAGCACCAGACAGTCAGCCATTCTTGTCTGGCGCGTGGTGTCAGGATTGGTCTCCTTTTGGATTAACCGGGTCACGAGATGAATGTTCCAGACTCAACCCTTTTTTTTAAACGAGGCTGAGTGGCTAGCTCGACGCTCAACCCGGCACGGATGGAAAGCGTGCTCAAGGGGGTGGCCGGACTTGGATTTGAACTCGGGAGCCCTCACTTCGGAGTCCAGCGCTGATGCCATTGCACCACCAGCCAGCCAGTCGGCATTCATGAAGCTTCTAGTTAATGGAAAGCCACCTGATCTCTAGCCCAGTTTTACACTTGTACAGTTTAACTTTCTCACAATCTCTAACCTGAAATAGCCCACTAACCAGTTCGTCTTTGCACTGTGAGAGGAAAGCCACGTGCTCATATTTCCTTATAGAGGAAGCTGGAATTGAACTCCAAACTCTAATGCCCCAACCTGTAATTGCACTGCGCTACCGTGGAGCTCCATGCCTATGAGCAACGCACAGAGAACTCAGCAGATCAGGTAACATTTACGGAGGGGAATAAACTGTCGATGTTTCGGGCTGAGACCCTTCATCTTGGCCTGCAATGCCAACTATTTATTCCTTTCCAATCCCAATGACGTGTCACCTCTCCTTAGATGCTGCCTGACCTACTGAGATTCTCCAGCATTTTGTGGATTACTTTGGATTTCCAGCATCTGCAGAATCCCTTGTGTTTAGGAGATGGTCTGCCTGGAGTCCATCCTTCTGTATAAGTTAAACCTTTCTAAATGTTTTGGTATCTTGGGAGTTAAAATCCATGGCTTTTTAAATCATACCTTGATTTGAGCTGCAGGTCATTCCTCGTTTGTATATTTTGATGTGTCCCAGGGACTTATTTTCATCTTCCAGCCCTCCAGCCCCTCACACTCCCTCATCCAGTCTGTATTGAGCTTTTCCCATTTCTGCTTGCGTTCTGGACAGCTTGGCACAGACTGTGTATCTCACCCTGGATGGATTGTGTACGGGTGGAACTGCACTACCAGAGAACATAATCTCTGGGTGTTGAATGACTTGTGTCTGACTAAAACTGAGTCACACAGAAGCTGTAAGTGGGAAATATAAAAGTCTTTATTCACACAGCAATCTCCAGGAGAGAGAGAGAGTCCAGGAGATTCCAAGAGAATCTCACTCTCCTGACAAGGTGTTTTATATTTCAACACAAAGATCACAATAAACTACAGTTTCTGTAGTTATAATCACCTACTTAACTCGAACATTTAGAATATCATCATCATCATTATCATGTGCCATGGTCTTTCTATGATAAGATGTGAGAGAATAGGACCAATGAAGTGTGACAGTGGAAAAGTGTGTATGGAACTGGAGGAGACTGCAGGGGTACTTAATGAATACTTTGCTTCAGTATTCTCTACAGAAAAGGACTAGGCAATTGTGGGGATGACTTACAGCGGACTGAAGAGCTTGAGCATACAGATATTAGGAAAGAGGATGTGTCGGAGCTTTGGGAAAGCATCAAGTTGGATAAGTCTCCGGGACCAGATGAAATGTACCCCTGGGTACTGTGGGAGGCGAGGGAGGAGATTGCTGAGCCTCTGGCAATGATCTTTGCATCATCAATGGGGACAGGAGAGGTTCCAGAGGACTGGAGGGTTACGGATGTTGTTCCATTATTCATGAAAAGGAGTAGAGATAGCCCAGGAAATTATAGACCAGTGAGTCTTACTTCAGTGGCGGGTAAGTTGATGGAAAGGATCCTGAAAGGCAGGATTTATGAACATTTGGAGAGGCATAATATGGTTAGGAATAGTCAGCATGGCTTTGTCAAAGGCAGGTCATGCTTTCCGAGCCTGATTGAATTTTTTGAAGATGTGTCTAAGCACATTGATGAAGGTAGAGCAGTAGATGTAGTGTATATGGATTTCAGCAAGGCATTTGATAAGGTACCTCATGCAAGGCTTATTGAGAAAGTAAGGAGGCATGGGATCTAACGGGACCTTGCTTTGTGGATCCAGAACTGGCTTGCCCGCAGAAGGCAAAGAGTGGTGGTAGGTGAGTCATATTCTGCATGGAGGTTGGTGACCAGTGGTGTGCCTCAGAGATCTGTTCTGGGACCCCTACTCTTTGTGATTTTTATAAATGACCTGGATGAGGAAGTGGAGGGATGGGGTAATAAATTTGCTGATGACACAAAGGTTGGGGGTGTTGTGGGTAGTTTGGAGGGCTGTCAAGGTTACAGCGGGACATCGATAGGATGCAAAACTGGGCTGAGAAGTGGCAGATGGAGTTCAACCTAGATAAGTGTGAGGTGGTTCATTTTGGTAGGTTAAATATGATGGCAGAATATAGTATTAATGGTAAGACTCTTGACAGTGTGGAGGATCAGAGGGATCTTGGGGTCTGAGTCCATAGGACACTGAAAGCTGCTGTGCAGGTTGACTGTGTGGGTGGGTTTCCGATAGATGCCATGCCCAAGGCTATTGTCCAGTTTGTGTTGTATTAGAATGTGCAGGAACGGAAGACAGCCATTCTTCTTCATCTTCATTAAATTGAATGTTTGGAAGTATACTGTTTAGAGGGTCTTGCAACTGTTGGAGTGAGGCCACACTACGAAGGTGTCATCGATATATTGAAGAAACATTTAGGGTGTAAGGTTGATGAACTCAAAGATCTCCATATAGAAATGATCCCATGGCCACTCTGTTTGTCTGTTCAGAGTTGCTCTTATAGAAGAAGCACGTCGATGTACACCAGAGATACCAAGAAGCAGATTGGGAGGCAGATTTTGGAAAGGTGCAAAAATAACAGGGTTGTTATCATGGGTGACTTTAACTTCCCTAAACTGGCATCTGATTAGTTCCAAAGGTTTAGATGGGGCAGAGTTTGTTAAGTGGCTTATTCAGAGGGGACAAAGAGTGGGAATAAATGGACACTTTCTAGTTGGCTGCTGGTGACTAGTGGTGTTCCACGGGGATCTGTGTTGGGACCGATTCTTTTTTCGTTAAATGTCGATGATCTATATGATGGAATTGATGCAAAGTTTGCAGACGATATGAAGATAGATGGAGGGGCAGGTAGTTTTGAGGAAGTAGAGAGGCTACAGAAGGACTTGGACAGATTAGGAGAATGGGCAAAGAAGTGGCAGATGGAATACAGTGTCAGGAAATGTATGATTATGCACTTTGTTAGAAAAAAATGAAAGGGTTGACTATTTTCTAAATGGAGAGAAAATACAAAAAACTGAAATGCAGATGGGCTTGGGAGTCCTTGTGCAGGATTCCCAAAAGGTGAATTTGCAGGTTGAGTCTGTGGTGAGGAAGGCAAATGCAATGTTAGCATTCATTTCAAGAGGACTAGAATATAAAAGCAAAGATGTAATTTTGAAACTTTATAAAGCACTGGTGAGGCCTCACTTGGAGTACTGTGAGCATGTGTTGGCCCCATATCTTAGAAAGGATGTGCAGAAACTGGAGAGGGTTCAAAAGAGATTCACAAAAATGATTCCAGGATTGAATGGCTTGTCACATGAAGAGCTTTTGTTGGCTCTGTATTCACTAGAATTCAGAAGAGTGAGGGGTGACCTCATTGAAACCTATCGAATGGTGAAAGGCCTCGATAGAGTGGGTGTGGAGAGGATGTTTCCTATGGTGGTGAAGGACCGGAGGGCACAGCCTCAGAATAGCGGGGCATCCTTTTAGAACGGAGATGAGGAGGAATTTCTTTAGCCGGAGGGTGAAGATGGGGAGGAATTTATTTAGCCAGAGGGAGAAGACAGGAGATTGGAGCTGAGAGGAAAATTGGATCAGCCATGATAAAATGGTGGAACAGACTCGATGCACCAAGTGACCAAATTCTGCTCCTATACCTAATGGTCTTGTGGTCAATGGTATCCTTATCAAACCTTGACCACAGGAGGGCCAAGCTGTCCTTGATGGGAACTCTCATAAACAGGGACACCACGTTGAAGCTGACCGTTATGTCCTGTGGATGTTACCACTTTTACGAAGCCGGTTGAATTTGTGATGTGATGCCTACAGCCCTCAACAAAGGGAGGCAGCAAGGTGATTAAATGCTTAGTGAGGTAGTAAGTCAGAGAATCTATCCCACTGATAATAGGCCTTGGTGTGGAGCCCTCCTCGGTTATCTTAGGGAGCCAGTAAAGTCTTGATGCTACCAGCACCTGAGACCGAAATGTCTTAAACATGTCTGCTGGCAGTCCAGATTTTTTCAGTAAAAAGGGAGGTCATCCTCACAACCAAATCCCTGCTGTAGAACTCTGTAGTTGGGATTGTCCAGGACTTTCCTGTGGTATTCCTCCGAGGACATCAGGACCGTCACATTTCCCTTGTCCGTTGGTGAAATCGTGATGACTGTGTTTTGCTGCAGTGCCTG
Organism: Mobula birostris; assembly: GCF_030028105.1. Lineage (NCBI taxonomy): Eukaryota > Metazoa > Chordata > Chondrichthyes > Myliobatiformes > Myliobatidae > Mobula > Mobula birostris. The sequence continues at coordinate 3,765,168 of NC_092394.1, forward strand.
GAGGGCCAGTCACTCTCCTTTTGTAGTATTCAGTTTTGGCAAAATGGCTCCTTTGAGGGCCATACAGACCTGAAGCTTTACCTCCTCCATGGTATCCTCTTCAGAGATTGTCCGCCTGTTGTCAGTGGTCGCATAACCAGGACTTGTGATTTGCACCGGCTGCTCATACGACCATCCACCACCTGCTCTCATGGGTCCACGTGTCTCTGATCACTGGGGGTTACGTATTCATTTAGAATATAGTCAGGTATATTGTCAGAATTACACATTACAGTGACAACACCTCCCAACTAGCAGCCCCTTTGAATATTCAATACCGGTATCTGTTTCAAAGACCAAGTACTCAGTCTGTACCCCTCTTGTTCCAGGCTCCATGAACAGACAACCAACCAAACAGTTAGGGGCAAACACACGAGATTCTGCAGATGCTGGAAATCCAGAGTAACGCAAACAAAATGCTGAAAGAACTCAGCAGGTCAGGCAGCATCTATGGAGGGGAATTAACAATCAACGTTTTGGATTGAAGAGTCTCAGCCAGAAACTTTGACTGCATAGATGCTGCCTGACCTGAGTACCTCCAATATTTTGTGTGTGTTAGCTTCAGTGACTAAAGAGATCTGTCCTGAACTGTGCACTAATTACAGGGATACACTGTTAACATTGTGGTAATGGTTTATCTACTGTCTCCCCCGGGACAAAATCAGGATGTCCCACACCCAGTGATGGGTTTCACCAGCCACACAGTGTGAAATTGTACGCGTTTTATTTCCTGAAGACTGGATCTCAGTTTAGTTCATCACAATTATGCTATTCATAATGTCATAACAGCAGAATGATCCCGAACAGAGTGAACTCCTTCTCTTCACTTTGGAGTGTTGCCTTCTCTGGCCGCTGATGAGGGTGGTAGACAGTGATCCTGACCTCAAGCATCATGGACCAAAGGGATGCATTAAATACAGGAGTTTCACTACTTCCCAGATTGTATCCGTGAATCCACAGCAGACGGAATTCAACCCAGAAACGTGAAGTGATTCACTTTGGAAGGATGATTTTGAAGGCAAAGTTGAAAGTTAATAGGATTCTTAGCAGTGTGGAGGAACTCATCCATAGATTTTAAGGTGATGGGAGGAAAGTGTAAGGGAGTTGTCAGAGGTAGTTTTGTTTTTTACACACAGTGATAGGTGTGTGGAACATATTGCCAAAGGCAAGCACATTTAAGAGACTTTGATGGGCAAATGGAATGTGGAAAAATGGAGGGCTGTGTAGGAAGGAAGGGTTAGATTGATCTTAGAGTGACATAGAAAACCTACAGCACAATACAGGCCCTTCAGCCCACAAAGCTGTGCCGAACATGTCCTTTCCTTAGAAATTACCTAGAGTTACCAATAGCCCTTTATTTTTCTGAGCTCCATGTACCTATCCAGTAGTCTCTTAAAAGACCCTTTTGTATCCACCTCCACCACCGTTGCCGGCAGCCCATTCCACGCACTCACCACTCTCTGTGTTAAAAAAAAAACCTACCCCAACATCTCCTCTCTACCTGCTTCCCAGCACCTTAAACCTGTGCCCTCTTGTGGCAACCATTTCATCCCTGGGGAAAAGCCTCTGACTATCCACATGATCAATGCCTCTCATCATCTTATACACCTCTATCAGGTCACCTCTCATCCTCCGTTGCTGGACTAAAAGGTCAGCAAAACATTGTGGGCCGAAGGGCCAGTATTGTGCTGTTCTGTTCTATGAAGCAGTATCCGTAGCAACAGTGGCCATAGCAACCGTGTTTCTGAGCCGCTCCCTGCATCAGTCTGAGTGCAGCAAAGCTGAAAATAGCACTGTTTAATTTCCTGTTTTTCCAGAGAAGGCCCCCCATCTGCAAAATCCCTGAATCCAGGGTGATTCCTCTTCATTTGCTGCATTTGTAACCAGCAGAGTTGGTAACAAAATCAGCCATAAGCATTATTACAAGCACCATCAACATAAATACCACAAAATTTGTCCCCTTCCAGTTCGTTTAATTGAGAGCATGGTTTTAACAGGCGGTCTAGCCTGTGTGTGTGTGTGTGTGTGTGTGTGTCTCCATTACCCTGGTTCTTGCTAAGGCAGTGTCCCTCCTGCACCAGCTCCTTAACCATTTCCTGCCCATTGTTTCTAAGCTTTGAATGTGCTGCCTTGTTTGGTTTATTGTCAACTATATCAGTGCCTCTGAATCAGATTTATTATCACCAGCATGTGTCGTGAAATTTGTTAACTTAGCAGCAGCAGTTCAATGCAATACATAATATAGAAGAAAAAAAGTGCAATATATTAAAAATCACTGTAAATTACAATGAGATATACTGTGTGTGTGTATACAGTAAAGGTCCTAGACACACACACACACAGCTATGGTGCCTAAGACATTTGCACAGTACTGTATTTGTCAATGTGGAGTGGAGCGAGTTTGTAAATCTGGCGAGAGCGAAGGGTGTTGGGAATGGTGAGGGTGGAGTGCCGCAGGAGGGGTGTGGGACAGGTGGCAGAGAGGTGCTGGTGGTGCAAGTACAGACACAGTCAGCCCTGACTCACCAGGCAAGGTCATTTGATTCCAATCGATCATTACAGAAAGTCTCTCTGATGCTTCCTGCTCCCTTCCCTTCCCTTTCTCCTTTTCTCAGCTATGATTCCGCCCTCCCTGCTCCCTTCCCACTCTCAGTCCACATTTCAGAATCAGGTTTATCATCACTCACGTATCTCAGGAAATTTGTTTTTATTTTGTGGCAGCAGTACATAAAATTCCTACAGGATTGTGAAAAGTCTCAGGCACCCTGCCTACATATACAGCATGTGCCTAAGACTTTTGCCCACTGCTGTAGATATTTATTACCAGGCTCCTCAATACCCAGAGCCTGGACTGACACCAACCTACTATACCCTCTACTGTGCCTGCTGTCTTGTTTATTATTTATTATTTATCGTAGTGCCTGCACTGTTTGTGCACTTTATGCAGTCCTGGGTAGGTCTGTAGTCTAGTGTAGTTTTTGTGTTGTTTTACGTAGTTCAGTGTAGTTTTTGTATTGTTTCATGTAGCACCATGGTCCTGGAAAACATTGTCTCATTTTTACTATGTTCTGTACCAGCAGTTATGGTTGAAATGACAATAAGAAGTGACTTGACTTGACTTGACTTATTAAGTAAGTGGTGCATAGAGAGAGCAAAGCCAATGAGGTAGTTTCATAGTGAGATAGTGTGCAGAAACCTGATGGTGGAGAGGAAGAAGCTGTATTTTTGTGGACCTGTATCTCCACCATGATGGCAGTAAATGAGAAGCAGGCATGTCCTGAGGAATGGTTCAGTGAGCAAGGGCTTACTTTGGAGTAACTTTCCATCCAGAAGGCTACTACGACACCACCTTTGTCTGCGGGTTCGATGGTGAGGTTGGGATTAGTGCGGAGAGAGTGAAGGGCAGTGTGTTCAGAGGGAGTGAGTTTGGAACAGGAGAGAGGAGTGGTGAAGTTGAAGCCGCATCTGCTCTCAGGATGGGGCTTTTCATTCTAGGACGAGGGAGATGTCTTCCTTTTTTAAAGAAAGGGGCTTCCCTTCCTCCACTATCAACTCTGCTCTCAAACGCATCTCCCCCATTTCACGCACATCTGCTCTCGCTCCATCCTCCCGCCACCCCACTAGGAATAGGGTTCCCCTGGTCCTCACCTACCACCCCACCAGCCTCCAGGTCCAACATATTATTCTCCGTAACTTCCGCCACCTCCAACGGGATCCCACCACTAAGCACATCTTTCCCTCCCCCCCTGTCTCTGCATTCCGCAGGGATTGCTCCCTACGCAACTCCCTTGTCCATTTGTTCCCCCCATCCCTCCCCACTGATCTCCCTCCTGGCACTTATCCGTGTAAGCGGATAATTTTGAAGAAATTTGAAGAAATGAGAAATGATCTAAAAAGCGTGGATTGGGACAGGTTGTTCTCTGGCAAGGATGTGATTGGTAGGTGGGAAGCCTTCAAAGGGGAAATTTTGAGAGTGCAGAGTTTGTATGTTTCTGTCAGGATTAAAGGCAAATTGAATAGGAATAAGGAACCTTGGTTCTCAAGGGATATTGCAACTCTGATAAAGAAGAAGAGGGAGTTGTATGAAATGTATAGGAAACGGGGTAAATCAGGTGCTTGAGGAGTATAAGAAGTGCAAGAAAATACTTAAGAAAGAAATCAGGAGGGCTAAAAGAAGACATGAGGTTGCCTTGGCAGTCAAAGTGAAGGATAATCCAAAGAGCTTTTACAAGTATATTAAGAGCAAAAGGATTGTAAGGGATAAAATTGGTCCTCTTGAAGATCAGAGTGGTCGGCTTTGTGCGGAACCAAAGGAAATGGGGGAGATCTTAAATAGGTTTTTTGCGTCTGTATTTACTAAGGAAGCTGGCATGAAATCTATGGAATTGAGGGAATCAAGTAGTGAGACCATGGAAACCGTACAGATTGAAAAGGAGGAGGTGCTTGCTGTCTTGAGGAAAATTAAAGTGGATAAATCCCCGGGACCTGACAGAGTGTTCTCTCGGACCTTGAAGGAGACTAGTGTTGAAATTGCGGGGGCCCGGGCAGAAATATTTAAAATGTCGCTGTCTACGGGTGAAGTGCCGGAGGATTGGAGAGTGGCTCATGTTGTTCCGTTGTTTAAAAAAGGATCGAAAAGTAATCCGGGAAATTATAGGCTGGTGAGTTTAACGTCAGTAGTAGGTAAGTTATTGGAGGGAGTACTAAGAGACAGAATCTACAAGCATTTGGATAGACAGGGGCTTATTAGGGAGAGTCAACATGGCTTTGTGCGTAGTAGCTCATGTTTGACCAATCTGTTGGAGTTTTTCCGAGGAGGTTACCAGGAAAGTGGGTGAAGGGAAGGCAGTGGATATTGTCTACATGGACTTCAGTAAGGCCTTTGACAAGGTCCCGCATGGGAGGTTAGTTAGGAAAATTCAGTCGCTAGGTATACATGGAGAGGTGGTAAATTGGATTAGACATTGGCTCGATGGAAGAAGCCAGAGAGTGGTGGTAGAGAATTGCTTTTCTGAGTGGAGGCCTGTGACTAGTGGTGTGCCACAGGGATCAGTGCTGGGTCCATTGTTATTTGTCATCTATATCAATGATCTGGATGATAATGTGGTAAATTGGATCAGCAAGTTTGCTGATGATACAAAGATTGGAGGTGTAGTAGACAGTGAGGAAGGTTTTCAGAGCCTGCAGAGGGACTTGGACAAGCTGGAAAGATGGGCTGAAAAATGGCAGATGGAGTTGTTTAATACTGACAAGTGTGAGGTATTGCACGTTGGAAGGACAAACCAGCGTAGAACATACAGGGTTAATGGTAAGGCACTGAGGAGTGCAGTGGAACAGAGGGATCTGGGAATACAGATACAAAATTCCCTAAAAGTGTCGTCACAGGTAGATAGGGTCGTAAAGAGAGCTTTTGGTACATTGGCCTTTATTAATCGAAGTATTGAGTATAAGAGCTGGAATGTTATGATGAGGTTGTATAAGGCATTGGTGAGGCCGAATCTGGAGTATTGTGTTCAGTTTTGGTCACCAAATTACAGGAAGGATATAAATAAGGTTGAAAGAGTGCAGAGAAGGTTTACAAGGATGTTGCCGGGACTTGAGAAACTCAGTTACAGAGAAAGGTTGAATAGGTTAGGACTTTATTCCCTGGAGCGTAGAAGAATGAGGGGAGATTTGATAGAGGTATATAAAATTATGATGGGTATAGATAGAGTGAATGCAAGCAGGCTTTTTCCACTGAGGCAAGGGGAGAAAAAAACCAGAGGACATGGGTTAAGGGTGAGGGGGGAAAAGTTTAAAGGGAACATTAGGGGGGGCTTCTTCACACAGAGAGTGGTGGGAGTATGGAATGAGCTGCCAGACGAGGTGGTAAATGCGGGTTCCATTTAAGAATAAATTGGACAGATACATGGATGGGAGGTGTATGGAGGGATATGGTCCGTGTGCAGGTCAGTGGGACTAGGCAGAAAATGGTTCAGCACAACCAAGAAGGGCCAAAAGGCCTGTTTCTGTGCTGTAGTTTCTATGGTTTTCTAAGTGCTACACATGCCCTTACACTTCCTCCCTTACCACCATTCAGAGCCCCAAACAGTCCTTCCAGGTGAGGCAACATTTCACCTGTGAGTCGGCTGGGGTGATATACTGCATCCGGTGCTCCCGATGTGGCCTTCTATATATTGGCGAGACCCGACGCAGACTGGGAGATCGTTTTGCTGAACACCTATGCTCTGTCCGCCAGAGAAAGCAGGATCTCCCAGTGGCCACACATTTTAATTCCACATCCCATTCCTATTCTGACATGTCTATCCACGGCCTCCTCTACTGTAAAGATGAAGCCACACTCAGGTTGGAGGAACAACACCTTATATTCCGTCTGGGTAGCCTCCAACCTGATGGCATGAACATCCACTTCTCTAACTTCTGCTAATGCCCCACCTGCCCCTCAGACCCCATCCGTTATTTATTTTTATACACACATTCTTTCTCTCACTCTCCTTTTTCTCCCTCTGTCCCTCTGAATATACCCCTTGCCCATCCTCTGGGTCCCCCCACCCCCCTTGTCTTTCTTCCCAGACCTCCTGTCCCATGATCCTCTCGTATCCCCTTTTGCCAATCACCTGTCCAGCTCTTGGCTCCATCCCTCCCCCTCCTGTCTTCTCCTATCATTCTGGATCTCCCCCTCCCCCTCCAACTTTCAAATCCCTTACTCACTCTTCCTTCAGTTAGTCCTGACGAAGGGTCTCGGCCTGAAACGTCGACTGTACCTCTTCCTAGAGATGCTGCCTGGCCTGCTGCGTTCACCAGCAACTTTGATGTGTGTTGCTTGAATTTCCAGCATCTGCAGAATTCCTGTTGTTTGGAGTCACTTTGCTTTGTTTCTCTAATAAACCAGTCAACCTGAAGCCAGTGGTTGGTCAGAGGTTAGTGTCAAACTTTGGCAGAGAAGATAAGGTTCGTGCAAGGGGACTGAGTACGAGAGACATAAGGTAACATTGCTGCTCTGTAAAACGCTGCTTAGATCACACTTGGAATATTGTGTTCGGTTCTGGTCGCCTCATTATAGGAAGGTGAGTAAGCTTTAGAGCAGGGGATACCCAACCTGGGGTGCACGGACCCCTCGGTTAATGGTACAGGTCCATGGCATAAAAACAGTTGGGAACCCCTGCTGTAGAGAGAGTGTAGAGGAGATTTTCCAGGATGCTGCCTGGATGAGAGAGCTTGTCTTATGAGAATAGGCTGAGTGAGCTAGGGCTTTTCTCTTTGGAGCGAAGGAGGATGAGCGGTGACTTGATAGAGGAGTACAAGATGATGGGAGGCATAGATCTGGTGGACAGACAGAGACTTTTTCCCACGGTGGAGACAACTAATACGAGGCGACATCATTTTAAGGTGGTCAGAGGAGTGTATCGGGGGGTGGGGGGGGGATGTCAGAGGTAGTTTTTTTTTACACAGAGTGGTGAGCGTGTGGAACGCGCTGCCGGGGTGGTGCTAGAGGCAGATACATCAGGGACATCGAAGAGACTTTTAGATAGGTACATGGATGATAGACAAGTGGAGGGTTATGTGGGAAGGGGAGGGTTAGATTGATATTAGAGTAGATTTAAAAGGTTGACACAACGTCATAGGCTGAAGGCTCAGTACTGGACTGTACTGTTCTATGTACTAAAGCTCCCACAAGCATCAACATGGTAATGAACAAATGGCCACTTCAGTGGGGAGGGAATGGCGGTAGCCAGCACTGAGGATCGAAGTTAGTGAAAAAGGTGAGGAGTTTATGAAGGTGTTGTGAGAGAGAAAGGCCTTGACTTCCTGATTGTTCAATGAGGAGTTTGACTGCAGAGTTTTATAAATATCGTCAGCCACATTACATCAGTGACATGTGCTGTGTTTTTGGAGTAGTTTCATCCACACGACCACCGCTATTTCATTTCCTGTCAAAGTCACCTTGTACGGACACTCCTGTACAGCTTCTTCCCACCATCAGATTCCTCAATGAACGATGAAGACATGTACACTACCTCAACCGTTTTTCTCTTTTTTGCACAACTAATTTAATGTATAAGTATATTTCTTACTGTAATTTATAGTTTTTATTATGTACTGCAATGTACTGCTGCTGCAAAACAACAAATTTCATGACACACTAGTAATAATAAACCTGATTCTGATAGCTACAGTCAAGTACTGTACATGCAATCAGTCTATGTAAGCTAATCTGATGTATTTATATTTATTGTGTTCTTTATGAGCTTTTCATGCTACAGTAACAATTATTTCATTCTCCTCTACACTTGTGTACTGAAGAGTGTTGAATCTTGTTTCTGGTCAGATTTACAATGTGGACCAGCAGCAGGTGAACAAAACTCTCCTCCCAGTTTCGGTCAAGGTGGATATGGCTCGAGTGATGGAGGTGTTTCTGTCTCAGCTGAGGTAAGGAAGATAAGGAACCTTGCATTCTCAGGAACGTCACATCTTTCAAAGGACGGTGAAACCTGGGTTTATAATGTCAGTTTGGAGTGAATTTGCTTAACTGCTGACTCTGACACAGAACGAGGGCCATTTTCCTCATTGCTGGCTCCCATTGGCTCCTCTTTTCCAAGTAGCCCAGCGATTTACTCTCTCCTGTCATCCGCTTCCCACCCACCTGCTCTAACACACAGTCTACCGTATCCAGTACGTGTCTGTTGGATGATTTGTGTGCACATGATTGTAGCACCGAGTAACACACAAACTGCTGGAGGAACTCAGCATCTATGGAGAGGAATAAAGCATCAACGTTTCTGGCCAAGACCCTATTTATTTATTTAGAGACACAGCGTGGAACAGGCCTTCCGGCCCAATAAACCACACTGTCCAACAACCCACCTATTTCACCCTAGTCTAATCGCAGGACAATTTACAATGACCAATTAACCTACTAACCAGTATGCCGTTAGACTGTGGGAGGAAACCAGAGCACCTGGAGGAAACCCACGTGATCACGGGAAGAACATACAAACACTCTGTTCCCGCGAAGTGCTGATCTGTTACAACGCAGTTATTCAATGAAATGTTTTTAAATGACAAAATTCATTCTAATCAACACTTAAAACTTCTGAAGAGCATTCAACTGGCCAATAGGAGCTCTTTACATACGCTGTGAACTACTCACAGCTATTCACGTATTGGTTTACACTCTGCCTCCCCCATGTGTAAACGTTGTTGCTCCCTCTGAGGACTATGTCCTGCAAGGACATTGCTGGGTCTTGAGGATCTGAGTGATAGGCAAAGGTTCGATAGGTTAGGGCTTCATTCCCTGGGTTGAGAGGAGAGTTGATAACGGGTAAACAAAAATATAAGGAGTATAGATAAGGTGAATGCAGATAGGCTTTTTCCACTGAGGTTGGGTGAGACTGGAGCTGAAGGTTGTAGGTTAAGGGCGAAATGTGAAGTATTTAAGGGGAGCCTGAGGAGGAATGTTTTCACTCAGAGGATGAATGTGGGTTTGATTTCAACATATGAGAGAAGTTTGAATAGGTGCACGGATGGGAGGGGTGTGGAGGGCAATGGTCCGGGTGCAGCTCGATGGGACTAGGCAAAAAAACAGTTTAGCACCGTCTAGATGGGCGAATGGCCTCTTTCTGCACCCTAGTGTAGAACATGTGTGAAAGGGCAAGTGACCTGCTTTTTCTTCTCTCACGTTCACACTTCCTGTCCGTCTTCTCCCTGCTGCCAGGTTGTTGATGGGGATACAGAAGGTGCAGCCCCCTCCGGACACTGTCATCCAAAGCCCTGGCAACATGGTCGTCACTGACTGGGAGACCGACCGTCTCCTCTGCATCAGGACCGTGGAAAACATCGCCACAGCCACAAACACACTGACCTCCCTGGCACAGCTCATCGACGAAATTGGGAACATCGTGATCAATGACAACATTGCCTCTGAGGTAGGGGGTTCTTTTCACCCTCATGTCCACCGCTTTGTGTGGCTGTACATGTCCACGGTGCCTTGTCTGACTCTCCACTGCCTTCGTACAAGGGGTAATGCTCCTTCACCTGGTATCTACTGTCAGTGAGGGGTTGAGATTAGCCCCAACCAGGGCACCAGACTGGGTGGATTCTGAGAAACCGGTCTGCTCAGAAATCAGTGTCCCTTGGTGTGGTTCAGGATATTCTGAAATGGAGAATAAGTTATGAAGTGATTATTTTGTAACTTCAAAACATTAAACTAATTCAAAGGAAAACACGGGAGTCCGAAATGTAGGTGCACCTTTGAGTTTAAGCGAAGTCAGCACGTATCACAGGGTAGCGTGATGATGTATGTAATTCACGTATTTATACACTTAACCCATAATTAATTCTTTAAACCAACAAGAAAGCTTAATCAACATATATAAGATTACTCAAATATTGAAATATCAAATACGCAACAAAGACCATAAGACAAAGGAGCAGAATGAGCCCATCACATCCTCTCCTCCATTCCATCATGGCTGATTTATAGATAGATAGATATACTTTATGATCCCGAGGGAAATTGGGTTTCGTTACAGCCGCACCAACCAAGAATAGAGCATAAATATAGCAATACAAAAACCACCAACAATCAAACAACAAAATGCAAACTATGCCAGATGGAAATAAGTCCAGGACCAGTCTATTGGCTCAGGGTGTGTGACCCTCCACGGGAGGAGCTGCAAGTTCGATGGCCACAGGCAGGAACGACCTGCCGTGCCACCCAGTGTTGTATCTCGGTGGAATGTGGCTGAAGTCCAACAGTAAAAAGTTCAATATCCGGTCTACAAACACGTTCTTTGATCGTAATATACCCCAGATTGCACCAGCTGTTGTTAACCAGAACAGTAAGCACCCAACTCCTTTACGCTTACCGCTCTCAGTGCACTTCCGGTCAGCCCTCTCAACCCCCATTCTCCTGTGCCTTCTCCCCGTAACCTTTAATGCCCTGAATAAGCAAGAACCTATAAACCCTTGCTTTAAATATACTTAATGACTTGATCTCCACAGTCATCTGTGGCGATGAATTCCACAGATTCACCATCCTCTGGCTAAAGAAATTCTGGCTCATCTCTGTTCTAAATGGACGTCCCTCTGAAGCTGTGTCCTCTGGCCCTAGACACCCCACTGTAGGAAATATCCTCTCCACATCCATTCTATCTGTGTCCTCTGGTCCTAGACTGCCCCACTGTAGGAAACATCCTCTCCACACCCACTCTATCTGTGCCCTCTGGTCCTAGACTCCCCCATTGTAGTAAATGTCCTCTCCACATCCACTCTATCTGTGTCCTCTGGTCCTAGACTCCCCCACTATAGGAATCATCCTCTCCACACCCACTCTATCTGTGTCCTCTGATCTGAGACTCCCCCACTATAGGAAACATCCTCTCCACACCCACTCTATCTGTGTCCTCTGGTCCTAGACACCCCACTGTAGGAAACATCCTCTCCACATCCACTCTATCTGTGCCCTCTGGTCCTAGACTCCCCCACTATAGGAAACATCCTCTCCACACCCACTCTATCTGTGCCCTCTGGTCCTAGACTCCCCCACTATAGGAAACATCCTCTCCACACCCACTCTATCTTGATCTTTCAATATTTGATAGGCCTCAGTGAGATTCCCCCCTCGCTCTTCTGAACTCCAGCAAGTACAGACCCAGATCAATCAAATGTTCCTCATACGTTAACCCTTTCATTCATAAGACCATTGTTGCTGTAGGGATGGCAATCAGTGGTGGAAGGGGTTGATAGTCAGAGAGAGTGTTATGTTCCAGGAATTTGAAGCACGCTGCTTGAGAGGTCAGTGGAATCGGACTGAGGAATTTAAAAGGCAGTTAGACAAGAAAAGGCGAAGTGTTGCCTGATTGGAGAGCTGATTGAATAGCTGGCATAGTAAATGCTGTCAACCTGTAATGAGAACACATTGCATGTTAACTCCAGTGTTGGCACTTCCCTCCTCCCTCCTTGTGTCGTGTTGCGGTGGTGTGAGGCGTTGGTGAGGCCTAATCTGGAGAATTGTGTGCAGTTCTGGTCACCTATGTACAGGAAAGAAGTAAATAAGCTTGAAAGAGAGCAGAGAAAATTTACAGGGATGCTGCTGGGACATGAGGACCTGAGTTACAGGGAAAGGTTGAACAGGTTAAGACTTTATTCCCCAGAGCAGAGGAGAATGAGGGAGATTTGATAGAGGTAGACAAAATAATGAGGGGTATAAACAGGGTGGATGCAAGCAGGCTTCTTCCACTCAGGTTGGGTGGGATGAAAACTAGAGGTTACAGGTTAAGGGTGAAAGGTGAAATATTTAAGGGGAACAACTTCTGTAGGGGGTTGATGAGAGTGCGGAATGAGCTGCCAGTAGAAATGGTGAATGTGGGTTTGGTTTCAAAATTTAAGAGAAATTTGGATAGGTACGTGGATGGCTGGGTGTGGGCTGATGGGACTAGGCAGAATAATAGTTTGACACGGACCAGATGGGGTGAAGCAGCAGCTTCGTGCAGTATCACTCTATAATCTGCTTCCTACTCGGCTTGTTGTTCCTTCTCTGTAACGCCAGGTGTGCAGCGCTGTGGCTTCTGTGGAGCAGTCGCTCGAGGAACTGGAGGCTGGGAGGCTCTTGGCTGCCTTCCAAGCCAGCAAGGAGGCCATCACCTCGTCTGAGAAAGCCTTCTTCGATCCTTCACTCCTGCACCTCCTGTACTTCCCGGACGATCAGAAGTTTGCCATTTACATTCCGCTGTTCCTGCCCATGTGTGTCCCCATCGTGCTGTCACTGGTGAAGGCAGGGACGGATCGTAAGTGGAGACAAAAGGTGGATTGAAGGGGATGCACTGCAACCTGCAGTTTTGATTCTGTGAGATCTAATTTATTGGGTAGTGGATGCCACGGAATCGCACTGGATCAGAGAGCATGCAGTCTTCTGTTACCTCACACATTATACACAGAGAATACAGCAAGTGTCGCCAGAATGAAAACACCAGGTTCTGCAGATGCTGGAAATCCAGAGCAACGCTCACCAAATGCTGGAGGAACTCAGTGGGTCAGGCAGCATCCGTGGATAAACGGTCGATGTCTTGGGGCTGGGACCCTTCATCAGGATGGGAAAGAAAGATTCTAATGAAAGGTCTCAGCCCAAAACGTTGACCGTTTACCCCCCTCCATCGGTGCTTCCTGACCTGCTGAGTTCCTGTGTTTCCACCAAATTACATCTCATGAGAGAGCGATGATTCGCTTTCCCCCAAAGCCTGGCAAAGGCCAGGGCACTGGAGGCGGGCCAAGGAGAGTTGGGACGGGGGTGGTGGGGGCTGTGTTTGTTGTACATGCACTGAAACGCAACCCTCTGTGCTGTTGCTATTGTAAGTACTTTGTGTCTAGATTGTATGCACAACAGGAGCTGAGATCTGAGGTCCACACATCGCATTGTGTTGGGTAATGTAATACCTGGCATTTCTCATCTTATGGTCACCCTGTTCCACTTTGTTTCTCTGCTACGTTGATATGTCCCTCTCATCCCAGCTCCTTCGCATGGCATTATTCTTTCAACTCCCCTACCTTTTCCCTCTTCCTGTCTCCCACCCTCCCTATCTCCCTCCACCTCACCCCTCCCCTACTTTCTCACCTCCACCTCCCCTCCCCTTTCCCCCCTCACCCATCCCCCTTCCTCCCACTCACCCCTACCCCTTCCCCTCCTTCCCCCTCACCATCCCCCTACCCCCTCTCCAACCCCCTTCTCTCCTACCCCCCTCTCCCCACTTCCCCACCCCCCTTCTCCCCTCTCCAACCCCCTTCTCCCCTATCCCCCTACCCTCCTCTCCAACCCCCTTCTCCCCTAACCCCCCTTCCCTCACCTCTACCCCCACCCCTTCCTCCTCTCCAACCCCCTTCCTCTTCTTCATCCCCCTTCCCCCCTCTCCAACCCCCTTCTCCCCTCTTCCATCCCTAACCCCCTCTCCCCTCACCCCTTCCTCCTCTCCATCCCCCTTCCCCCTCTCCATCCCGCTTCCCCTCTCCCCTCTCCAACCCCCTTCTCCCCTAACCCCCCTCCCCTTCCTCCTCTCCATCCCCCTTCCCCCTCTCCATCCCCCTTCCCCCTCTCCCCTCTCCAACCCCCTTCTCCCCTAACCCCCCTCCCCTCACCTCTACCCCCACCCCTTCCTCCTCTCCATCCCCCTTCCCCTCTCTCCGCTCTCCAACCACCTCTACCCCCTCACCCCTACCCCCCTCTCCCCTCACCTGTACCCCCACCCCTTCCTCCTCTCCATCCTCCTTCCCCCCCTCCAACCCCCTCTCCCCTCCCCTATCTCTACCCCCACCCCTACCTCCTCTCCATCCCGCTTCCCCCTCTCCCCTCTCCAACCCCCTTCTCCCCTAACCCCCCTCCCCTCACCTCTACCCCCACCCCTTCCTCCTCTCCATCCCCCTTCCCCCCTCTCCAACCCCCTTCTCCCCTCACCTCTACCCCCTCACCCCTACCCTCCTCTCCAACCCCCTTCTCCCCTAACCCCCCTCCCCTCACCTCTACCCCCGCCCCTTCCTCCTCTCCAACCCCCTTCCTCTTCTTCATCCCCCTTCCCCCCTCTCCAACCCCCTTCTCCCCTCTTCCATCCCTAACCCCCTCTCCCCTCACCCCTTCCTCCTCTCCATCCCCCTTCCCCCTCTCCGCTCTCCAACCCCCTTCCTCTTCTTCATCCCCCTTCCCCCCCTCCAACCCCCTTCTCCCCTCTCCCATCCCTAACCCCCTCTCCCCTCACCCCTACCCTCACCCCTTCCTCCTCTCCATCCCCCTTCCCCTCTCTCCGCTCTCCAACCCCCTTCTCCCCTCACCTCTACCCCCTCACCCCTACCCCCCTCTCCAACCCCCTTCTCCCCTAACCCCCTCTCCCCTCACCTGTACCCCCACCCCTTCCTCCTCTCCATCCCCCTTCCCCCCCTCCAACCCCCTCTCCCCTCCCCTACCTCTACCCCCACCCCTACCTCCTCTCCATCCCCCTTCCCCCCTCTCCAACCCCCCTCTCCCCCAACCCATTTCCCCCCACTCCAACCCCCTTCTCCCCTCTCCCCTAACCCCCCTCTCCCCTAACCCCCCTTCTCCCCTCACCCCTAACCCCCCTCCATCCCACCCTCCAACCCCCTTCTCCCCAACCCCCTCTCCCCTCACCCCTACCCCCCTCTCCCCTCACCCCTACCCCCCTCTCCAACCCCCTTCCCCCTCTCCCCCCTCGTCTTAGTGTTCACATCTGTCCAGCTCCCTGATGTGAGCCATTTAGTCAGACAGGACTGCTCTTGAGTAAATGTTCTTTTTTGACCTTGTAATGTTGTGTTTAATCGACTCATTATTAACCAATTCAAGCTGAATGAAGCAGCTTTGTAGATCCAAGCACAGTAATGATTTATAGGTGTTCATTAGGATTTCTGGAACAGCGATACCATTTGTCCTCGTTCAGGGGGTGAGGCCTCTTCAGTTTCCGCGCCTGATGGAGGTATGGAAGTTTCCGTGACTGACGGGGGTACGGAAGTTTCCGTGACTGACGGGGGTACGGAAGCTGTGGAGACGGCACTGGACTGTCCCCCAGTCTGAGGCAGTTTATCCAGCATAAACAACAAACTGGCCCTGAAGTATCGGTTTGTTCAATCTATTCAGGGTTGACAGAGTCACAGAGCACTACAGCACAGAAACAGGCCCTTTGGCCCATTTAGTCTGTGCTGAACTATTAATCAGTCGTACATGTACCTTTCCAAACTTCTCTTAAATGTTGAAATCAAATCTGAACCCACCACTTGTGCTGGCAGCTTGTTCCACACTCTCACCGCCCTCTGAGGGAAGGGTTTCCCCTCAGATTCCCTTAAAACATCTCACCTTTCACCCTTAACCCATGACCTGTAGTTCTTGTCTTTCCCAACCTCAGTGGAAAATACTTGCTTGCATTTACCTCTATCAAATCTCCCCTCATTCTCCTATGAATAAAGTTCTAACCTATTCAACCTTTCCCCTTTAACTCAGGACCCTTGTTCTCTGGTGCTCTATTCAAACTTCCCGAAGTCCCAGCAATATCTTCGTAAATTTTCTCTGTACTCTTTCAATCTTGTTCACATCTTTCCTGTAGGTAGGTGATCAAAACTGCACACCATACTTCACATTTGGCCTCACCAATATCTTGTACAACTTCAACATAATATCCCAACTTCTATTCTCAATACTTTGATTTAAGAAAGGCCAATGTGCCAAAGGCTCTCTTTACATTCGCAATATAAGGAAGATCCTAGACTGTGTTGATGGGGAGCAGTTATTTCAGCTTGGAGCCTGTCATACATGCTGCTCCACACTGACAGTGACTGGGGCGTAGAGGGTGGGCAGTTCATACTGGGTCTGTCTGCAGGGTCTCTGAGTTCCTTTGGGTGAGATGTTTCCGGCCAGGGCAGGAGTTACCATCAGTGGGTTGGCTCTGTGATGTCGGCCAGCAACCCTCTGATCTGATCTCAAGGTTCAAGTTTAATTGTCACATGTTCAAAACATACAGTGAAATGAGTAATTTGTGTTAATAACCAACACAACTTCAGGATGTGCTGAGGACAGCCCGCAAGTGTCATCACACAATCTGGTGCCAACATAGCATGCCCACAATGTTCAGCACAACATGACAAGCAACAAAACAACAGCAGCGACACCAACCCCATTTCTCCTTCCATGCTCCTCTAACCCCGACAGTACACATTCTCCGGCCTCCAGTGGGCTCAGGATTCAGACTCGGACACACAGACTTTGGCCCTTCAGCTACCCCGGTGGACTCGCAGAGATTTGCAGACATGGAAAACCTACAGCACAATACAGGCCCTTCAGCCCACAAAGCTGTGTCAAACATGTCCTTACCTTAGAAATTACCTAGGGTTACCCATAGCCCTCTGTTTTTCTGAGCTCCATGTACCTGTCCAGGAGTCTCTTAAAAGACCCTATCGTATCCGCCTCCACCACCATCACCGGCAGCCCATTCCACACACTCACCACTCTCTGCGTAAAAAACCTCCCCCTGACATCTCCTCTGTACCTACTCCCCAGCACCTTAAAACTATGCCCTCTCATGATAGCCATTTCAGCCCTGGGGAAAAAGCCTCTGTCTATCCACACAATCAATGCCTCTTATCATCTTATACACCTCTATTAGGTCACCTCTCATCCTCTGTCACACCAGGAGAAAAGGCCAAGTTCACTCAACCTATTCTCGTAAGGCACGCTCCCCAATCCAGGCAACATCTTGTAAATCTCCTCTGCACCCTTTCTATAGTTTCCACATCCATCCTGTGGTGAGGTGACCAGAACTGAGCACAGTACTCCAAGTGGGGTCTGACCAGGGTCCTATATACCTGTAACCTAACCTCTCGGCTCTTAAATTCAATCCCATGGTTGATGAAGGCCATGCACCGTATGCCTTCTTAACCAGAGTCAACATGCGCAGCAGCTTTGAGTGTCTTATGGACTCAGACCCCAAGATCCCTCTGATCCTCCACACTGCCAAGAGTCTTAACATTAATACCATATTTTGCCATCATATTTGACCTACCAAAATGAACCAACTCACACTTATCTGGGTTGAACTCCATCTGCCACTTCTCAACCCAGTTTTGCATCCTATCAATGTCCCCACTGTAACCTCTGATAGCCCTCCACACTATCCACAACACCCCCGACCTTTGTGTCATCAGCAAATTTACTACCCCATCCCTCCATTTCCTCATCCAGGTCATTTATAAAAATCACGACGAGTAAGGGTCCCAGAACAGATCCCTGAGGCACACTACTGGTCACCCGATCTCCATGCAGAATATAACCCATCTACAACCACTCTGCCTTCTGTGGCAAGACAATTCTGGATCCACAAAGCAATGTCCCCTTGGATCCCATGCCTCCTTACTTTCTCAATAAGCCTTGCATAGGGTACCTTATCAAATGCCTTGCAGAAATCCATATACACTACATCTACGGCCCTACCTTCATCAATGTGTTTAGTCACATCCTCAAAAAATTCAGTTAGATTCGTAAGGCACGACCTGCCTTTGACAAAGCCATGCTGACTATTCCTAATCATATTATGCCTCTCAGGATCTTTTCCATCAACTTAACAACCACTGAAGTAAGACTTACTGGCCTATAATTTCCTGGGCTATCTCTACCCACTTTCCTGAATAAGGGAACAACATCCGCAACCCTCCAATCCTCCGGAACCTCTCCATCCCCATTGATGATGCAAAGATCATTGCCAGAGGTTCAGCAATCTCCTCCCTCGCTTCCCACAGTATTTTGGGTACATCTCGTCCGGTCCTGGTGACTTATCCAACTTGATGCTTTGCAAAAGCTCCAGCGCATTTTCTTTCTTAATATCTATGCTCAAGCTTTTCAGTCCACTGTAAGTCATCCCTACAATCGCCAAGATCCTTTTCCATAGTGAATACTGAAGCAAAGTATTCATTAGGTACCTCTGCTATCCCTCCCGGTTCCATACACACTTTTTTGGTCCTATTCTCTCACGTCTTATCCTCTTGCTCTTCACATACTTGTAGAATGCCTTGGGTTTTTCCTTAATCCTGTCTGCCAAGGCCTTCTCATGGCCCCTTCTGGCTCTCCTAATTTCATTCTTAAGCTCTTTCCTGCTAGCCTTATAATCTTGTAGATTCCTATCATTACCTAGTTTTTTGAACTTCTCATAATCTCTTCTTCTTGACCAGATTTTCAGCAGCCTTTGTACACCACGGTTCTTGTACCCTACCATCCTTTCCCTGTCTCACTGGAACGTACCTATGCAGAACACCACACAAATATTCCCTGAACATTTGCCACATTTCTGCCGTACATCTCCCTGAGAACAAATGTTCCCAATTTATGCTTCCAAGTTCCTGCCTGATAGCTTCATATTTCCCCTTATTCCAATTAAATGCTTTCCTAACTTGTCTGTTCCTGTCGCTCTCCAATGCTATGCTAAAGGAGATGGAATTGTGATCACTATCTCCAGAATGCTCTCCCGCTGGGAGACCTGACACCTGACCAGGTTCATTTCCCAATACCAGATCAAGTACAGCCTCTCCTCTTGTAGGTTTATCTACATATTGTGTCAGGAAACCTTCCTGAACACACCTAACAAACTCCACCCCGTCTAAACTCCTTGCTCTAGGGACATGCCAATCAATATTTGAGAAATTTAAAACTCCCACAACAACAACCCTGTTATTATCACACCTTTCCAGAATCTGTCTCCCTATCTGCTCCTCACTGTTCCTGTTACTATTGGGTGGTCTATAAAAAACACCCAGTAGAGTTATTGACTCCTTCCTGTTTCTAACTTCCACCCACAGAGACTTAATAGACAATCCCTCCATGACTTCCTCCTTTTCTGCAGCCGTGACACTATCTCTGATCAACAGTGCCACGCCCCCACCTCTTTTACCTCCCTCCCTGTCCTTTCTGAAACATCTAAAACCCGGCATTTGAAGTTACCATACCTGTCTCTGAGCCACAACATCATAGCTCCAAGTATTGATTCACACTCTAAGCTCATCCACTTTGTTCATGACGCTTCTTGCATTAAAATAGACACATCGGTCTGAGCGTATCCCTTCTCTGTCACCTGCCTATCCTCCCTCTCACACTGTCTCCAAGTTTTCTCTATTTGTGAGCCAACTGCCCCTTCCTCCATCTCTTCAGTTCGGTTCCCACCCCCCAGCAATTCTAGTTTAAACTCTGCCCAGTAGAGGAGAGAGCTGGGACACCAGCTGCCAGTGGACTCAGATACACAGACATTGACCCTTCAACTACCCCAGTGGACTTGCAGAGATTTGCAGGTCTGGGGCACCAGCCAATGTACTTTCAATTGGCCCCTTGGCATCAACCAAGGGACCTGCTGATCACCGAGTATCCAGCCTTGCCAGTGACGGGACCCCAAGATCACATCAGCTCTTGGTGTGATCTCTTCAAGAGAGACAGGAAGGGATGTTACAGGTGGTCCCCATCTAATACTTCTTGCAACGGACACAGGCTGGCTGGACCACTGGGTGTTAGACATAGAACAGGTTAAAGGGTCAGCACAGTTTGTGGGCTGAAGGGTCTGTACTGTTCTAACTCACCCCTCCCACATAACCTCCGATGTTTCTATCTAAGCATCTTTTAAACATGTGTCTGCCTCTACACTGCTCCAGGCAGCACATTGCCCTCCAAAAAAAAATCCTACCTCTGACTTTCCACCAGTCACCTTAAAATTATGTCGCCTGGTATTTGCCATTTTCACCCTGGGAACAAGTCTCTGGCTGTCCATTCTATGTATGCCTCTTATCATCTTGTACATCTGTATCAGGTCACCTCTCGTTCTTCTTCGCTCAGAAGAGAAAAGGCCTAGAAGTGTCAAGCCAGTCCTGGCCACAAATATAAGTTGGGTGGGAAAGGGCCCTTGATTATTCTGAAGTGACGTATTTATCCCTCACTAGAATAACACAACACAGAAATAGGCCCTTCAGCCCATCTCCATACTGACCATCCCCTCAACAAGGATCACTGAATGATCTCACTAACCCAAGAAATGAGATTGTGCTGTGCATAGAGTAGCTGGAAGGCTTCCTACATTACAACAGTGACCACACTGGCTGGAAAGTCGTCACCTCTGCTTTGGAAATGCCGATCCCAGATAAAGCTGTCCCTTGGAATATACACTCAGTGGCCTCTTTATTAGGTACACCTGTGCACCTGCTCGTTAATGCAAATATCTAAGCAGCCAACCAAGTGACAACTACTCAATGCATAAAGCATGTAGACATGGTCAAGAGGTTCAGTTGTTGTTCAGACCAAACATCAGAATGGGGAAGAAATGTGATCTAAGTGACTTTGACCATGGAATGAGTGTTGGTACCAGATGGGGTGGTTTGAGTATCTCAGAAACTGCTGTTGTGTGGTTTTCACACACAACTGTCTCTAGAGTTTACAGAGAATGGTGCAAAACCAAAAAAACAGCAGTTCTGTGGGTGAAAACACTTTGTTATGGAGAGGTCAAAGGGGAATGGCCAGATGGCCAGACTGGTTCAAGCTGACCGGAGGATGATAGTAACTTAGCCACATGTTACAACAATGATGACAACGTGGGCTACAGCAGAAGACCACGAACATATACTCAGTGGCCACTTTAGTCAGTATAATCAACACACATCAAAGGTGCTGGTTTACGCAGCAGGCCAGGCAGCATCTATAGGAAGAGGTACAGTCGACGTTTCAGGCCGAGACCCTAACTGAAAGAAGAGATAGTAAGAGATTTGAAATCTCTTTCAAATCCCTTAGTCACTCTTCCTTCAGTTAGTCCTGACGAAGGGTCTTGGCCTGAAACGTCGACTGTACCTCTTCCTAGAGATGCTGCCTGGCCTGCTGCGTTCACCAGCATTTTGTGTGTGTTGCTTGAATTTCCATCATCTGCAGAATTCCTCGTGTTTACGTTATTCAGTATAATGTTTACCTAATACATTGGCCACTGAGTATATAATAGCACACTACAGCACAGAAACAAGTCTTTTGGCCCATCTAGTCTGTGCCTAGTCCCATTTACCTATACCTGGACCACTGCCCCCCCCCCCGTACCTCTGCCATCCATGTACCTACCTCAATTTCACTTTAGTGTTGAAGTCGAGCTCACATCCACCACTGTCGCTGGCAGCTCGTTCCACACTCTCAGCACCCTCTGAAGACGTCCTCTTTAAACATTTCACCTTTCACCTTGAACCATGACCTCTAATTGTAGTTTCACCCAACCTCAGAGGAAACACCTGCTGTACCCCTCCCGCATAATTGTGTATATCTCTACCAAATCTCCCCTCATTCTCCGATGCTCTATTCAACCTTTCTGAAGTCCCAGCAACATCCTTGCAAATTTTCTGTGTACTCTTTCAATCTTATTTACATTTTTCCTGTAGGTAGGTGAGCAAAACTGCAGACAACATTCCAAATCTTGTCTCCCCAATGTCTTATACAATTTCAATATAACATTCCAACTCCTGTAATCAATACATTGATGAAGGCCAAAAGCTTTCTTTAGAATCCTTTCTACCTGTGATGCCACTTTCAAGGAATTCTGGACCTGTTTTCCCAGATCCCTCTGTTCTATTGTCCTGTGTTCTGATCTCTCGGCCTCAGGATCAGTTGTCCCTCCTGAGCAGGTAATAGACCAGCTATGTGCTGGTTTCTGTTGGCAGTGTTTCATTGCACCAAGCTTTCCCCAGGGTAGACCTGATCCTGCGAAATTGGATTTTCTCCAACAATCTTTCAGCACAGGCATTACAACACAGAATTTCAGAACATTACAGCACCGTACAGGCCCAATGTTGTGCTGACCTTTTCAATCTAACCCTTCCCTCCCATTTTAATGTCAAATGTACATCAAAAGATGCTGTGAAATGTGTGGCTCGTATCAACAACCAACACAGTCTGAGAATGAGCTGGGGGCAGCCTGCAAGTATCACCATGCTTCCATAGTTTGCCCACAAATTACTAACCCTAATCTGTATGTTTCTGGAATGTGGGAGGAAACCCACGCGGTCACAGGGATAAAGTACAAACCCCTTACTGACAAAGACGTCCATAATGACCTTGGACCCCCACATTATAATCTCATCTGCTCCATAAAGTGGATAATCCCAGCAGATTTGTGTAGAAGAACAGGGCAAATCTGGCTGGTTTTGTGCCTCATACTTACTCCTCAATATAATAAAGAGCATAAAATATAACATGTATGAGACCATTTGGCCCCTCGTGTTTGTCCTAGATTCAGTATGTCTGGGACAGAATTTTTATCTTAGCACCACTGTAAAGATTAATTTTGCCACATTTACATCAAAATATCGAAACAGAGTGAAATGCATCGTTTGTGTCAAAGACCGACACAGTCCGAGGATGTGCTGGGGCAGCCCACAAGTGTTGCCGTAGCATGTCCACAGTTCACTTACCCACACATTTTTGAACATGGGAGGAAACTGGAGCACCTGGAGGAAACCCACGTGGTCATGTGGAGATTGAACAAACTCCTTACAGACAGCGGTGGAAATTGAACTTCAGTCAGTGATCACTGCTGTTGTAAAGCGTGACGGTGTGTTAACTGCTTCACTGTTGTCACTGTAACCTCGTTAATTCATACCGTTAGTATGTAAGAATCAATCTACTCTTACCTTGAAGATGTACGGTGACACAGCCTCCACTCCCCAGTCAAACCTTCCAGATTCACTACCCTCTTGGCGAAGATGATCTCCTCAGTTCTGTCCTGAATGGCTGACCCAATATTCTGCGACCAGGACCACTGCTTCACACCACAGCCAGGAACCACCTCAAAGTAACTTTATTATCAAAGAACAGATACGTCAGCTTGAGATTTATCCCCTCAATAACCACAGCAGAATCAATGAATGACCAATGAATTCACCCTCTTGTGGGTAAACTCAGGGTCGACAACCAGTGTGCAACAGGGCATCAAACGGCACAAAAAAATTGGAAGAAAGATAAAAAAGGAAAATAATAATGAGCGTTTGAACTCAATCTGTTTAATTCCACAGGCACAATCAAGTGGCAAACATCATTCACCAAAATCCTGCTTTAGAATACAAACTCATAAAAGACGCCATACCTTACTATAAATACAAGTCTGATCTGGTTTTAAAGTCAGAGTCCTAGAAATGATATTCCGACTGATTTAGTATTACCGATGGGACAATCCATAATAACAGTCCAGATATAATATACAAAGGTAAATAACAAGAACAACTTACTTCATAGATATAGCCACTCCAAACACACATAACATACAGAAATCAATGTGAAAAGCACCAGAAATATGCTGAATTAAAGGAGGAAATTGAATGACAATGGAACATGAACATTGTCCCAATAGCAATATCTACAAATTATATCATCCTATAGTCACTACACAACAGTATTAAATAATTAGGCCTACACCGCAATATTTTTGTAAATCTTCAGAAAGCCACGAGACCACTAGAATAGTCTGAAAATTCCTAGCAGTTGAGAAATGTGTTTTACTATGCCCAAACCTCAGGATTTACCAGCTCGAGCTGAGAATAATAATAATAAATAATCAGTAAGTATGGAGAATCTGAAATGAAGAGTCCTTGAATCCACTCTGTAGGTTGTGAGAACAGTTCTGTGTCGGAGCATTGGAATTCTGAGGAATGAGCGGGGATCTTATTGAAACAAATCAAATTGTAACAGGGAAAGGAGCGTTGTTTCCACTGGCAGGTGAGACTAGAAACATCGAAACTAGAAACTTTGGCTTCCAATGTTGTATTGACCTTGTAACCCCCAAACTGCCCAGAATTTCCCTACCGCATAGCCCTCTATTTTTCTAAGCTCCATGTACCTATCTAGGAGTCTCTTAAAAGGCCCTATTGTATCTGCCTCCATCATCCTTGCTGGCAGTGCCCCGCTCTCCGTGTGAAAAACCTCTGATATCCTACCTGTACCTGCTTCCAAGCACCTTCAAACCATGTCCCCTCCTGTTAAGATTGGTGTGAACATTTCCTTAAGATTCTGGAAGAATATACTGTATTTAGGTGGGAACTGAGGAGAAACTGCTTTTCCCACAGACAGACAGACACACAAAATTCTGGAGGAACTCAGCAGGTCAGGCAGCATCTACGGAAAGGAATAAACAGTCGTTTCAGGCCGAGACAATGCCGATTCCACGGAATTCTCTGCCCGGGGAGGCAGTAGAGGCTACCTCATGAAAGACCCAGAGAGATAGATTTTTGCACACAGGAAAATTCAGGATTATGGGGAAAAGGCGGGTGGCTGGAGCTGAGATCACAGCCAGTTCAGCCGTGATCTCGATGGGCCGAATTGCCGACTCCTGCTTCCATTTCTTACGTTATGTTCTTACAGCTTCATCTCAACTCCAGGAGGGTTCGGCTTAATCTCTCCCCAAAGAATCAATCCGCCACCTCAGATCAACGTTTCGCGTCATATCTGTCTAAAAATAAGGAAAGGGTCATTTAAGACACAACCTCAGAAAAAACTCACCTCCCCGTAAGTCCTTTTAAAGAGATAAAAAGATTTAAAAAGATTAGCTTTATTTACCATCTGTACGTGGAACCACGCCGTGAAATGTGTCGTTTGCATCAGCCCGAGGATGTGCAGGGGGCAGCCCGCAAGCGTCAGCAGGTTTGACGGGGGCAATGGAGCGGTTACATTTGGGCTCCGCCTGCCCTCGCTGCGTTTTGCTTCGCCCCTCCTGCCTCGTTCGGGTATGAGACAGCCAGGGTCTGAGCAGAGGCTGAGCGGCCTTGGTTCGGGAAGCGAGCTCTCTCGCCCCCCCCCCCCTCTGCTGTGCGGCGGCGCTGCAGCCCGCAGCCCGGTTGCAGGTTTCGCGGGCGCATGCACGAACAGCAACCCTGCGGCAGCCACCGGCGCCGCCGCCGCGCCAAACCACGACTCTCTGAATGAATCGGCAGCCGGCGGGCGGCACCAACCGCGGCCGGCTCGGAGGGTGGCGGGGACCACAGGAGCCGCGTCTCATACGGCGGGGAGCTGGCAGCCGTGAATCGGGCACCCCCGCTGCCTGTGCCAGCGCCGAGCACTCGGATACATTTTGTGAATGGGAGTTAGGAAGGGAGCCCGTGTTCGTGGGTAGGTGAACCCGCCACCGGGGCAGTGCAGCGCTACGAGCTCCATACACGGGGGCCGCTCCGGAGCGGAGCCCGGGACCCGGACCGGATCGGGGGGCAGTGGAACCCGAAACCGGGACCGCATCGGGGGTAACGGAGCCCGGAACCGGATCGGGGGGAGCAGAACCCGGAACTGGGACCGGTTCGGGGGTAACGGAGCCCGGAACCGGATCGGGGGTAACGGAGCCCGGAACCTGAACAAAATCGGGGAGAGCGAGGCCGAAACCGGAATCATATCTAAGCAGCGAAGCGCTGAAGCTGAACCAGAACCAGACCGGGGGAGCGAAGCCCTAACAGTACGTAAGACCGACTGAGGGAAGCGGCGCACGAAAGCCGGAGTCAAGACAGAACCGGGGAGCGGAACCCGTAACTGACCTGAACAGGTGGAGCGGAGCGGAGTGGAGTGGGGAACCCGGTGCCCGGGCTGGATCTGAGCCCGGCACGACGCGACGGGATCTCGGCTCCGGTCTGACACTCGGGCATGAGCACCAGGACCCTGAACAGCGGCGCCCAGGCACCAGAGGCGGTCGACATGAAAGTGAAGCCGGCGCCGGAGGAGCTCCGGGTCACCACCGAGGAGGAGCTGCTGAAGAAAGAGCGCGTCACCCCAGAGGATGTACTGGGACTGCAGCGGGTCACCCAGAGTGAGTACTGAACGGAATGGGTGGGCTGAGGTGTACGGTACCGGTGGGGACGGGTCTGAAACTGTACAACACCGGGGTACGGTACCGGTGGGGACGGGTCTGTCACTGTGTAACACCGGGGTACGGTACCGGTGGGGAAGGGTCCGTCACTGTATAACACCGGGGTACGGTACCGGCGGGGACGGGTCCGTCACTGTGAAACACCGGGGTACGGTACCGGTGGGGAAGGGTCCGTCACAGTATAACAATGGGATACAGTACCTACATCTGCCCCAGGACGATATGATGTAGGAGATTTTGCTGATGTAAATTGCTGTTAAAATTATTTTCTGAAACTGGCGGGATTGTCTGACCGCACGGCGCGCGGTGAAGGGCCTGTTTTGGGCTGTATCGCTCTGTGTCCCCAGGGTGTGGGAGGTTCTGGTCTGAGGGTGAGGCCAGTGACACTAAGGTTTGTCCAGCCACGTTGATTGATGTTTCTCCCTGTCCACCCCCTCCCTCCAGGGTATCTATGTGCCCCCGAGGACAACATTTACAACATCGATTTCACCAGGTTTAAGATTCGAGACATGGAGTCCGGCGCTGTGCTCTTCGAGATCACCAAACCTCTGGCCTCAGGTGGGTCTTTGCTGCCCCACTCGCCCAAGCAACGGCAACACCGCCCAGCCAGGGATGGGCTGCCCCTCCCTGAAGGGGGCTTGACTGGGTGGGGTAGTGGGTGGAAGGTGAGGACGGGACGACAATCCGAGGGGCAGAGTGGGATTCTGTCCGTGACCGTCTCTCCAGATAACATCACAGCCACTGAAAGGTGAGAGTCCGGTGGGGAATTTGTGCAGCTTCCCTCATCCGCTCAGCGAGGAGTTGCGTACAGCAGTTGGGATGTCATGTTGAAGTTGTGTAACATTGGTGAGGCTAAATTTGGAGTATTGTGTGCAGTTCTGGTCACCTGCAGTTACTACAGGATGGGAGCCGAGTGATGGGAGCGCTGTGGGTGAAATAGCAGGTTTACAAACAGAGGCGGTGCGTAGTGAGACTCCTGACTGTTGATGGGGCAAAATTGCGGTCAACAGAAAAGGGTGACTACAGGACTGAATGCGCGCAGTGTACGGAATAAAGGCTTTGAACTTGTAGCGCGGTTACTGATCGGCGGGTGTGAGGCTGCATCGTGGCAGATTGGCAGGAAGGCAGAGGGGCTGGCGTGGCTCTGTTGGTAAAACATGAAATCGAATCAATAGAAATGAGTGGCACAGGGTCGGAAGTTGTGGATAGAGCTAAGCGACTGCAAGGGTACAAAGACCCTGACGGGAGTTGTATACAGACCCGCAAACAGCAGTAAGGATGCGGTCTACAAATTACAGTGGGAGATAGAAAATGCTACAATAGTGATAGGAGAGTTGGATATGCAGGTAGAACACAGCACAGAAAACAGCCCCCTCTAGTCTGTGCCGAAACATTACTCCGCTAGTCCCATTGACCTGCTCCCAGTCCATAACCCTCCAGACCTCTCCCATCCATGTATCTATCCAATTTATTCTTAAAACTTAAGAGTGAGCCCGCATTTACCATATCAGATGGCAGCTCGTTCCACACTCCCACCACTCTGAGTGAAGTCCCCCCTAATGTTTCCCCTAAACCTTTCCCCTTTCACCCTAAAGCCATGTCCTCTGGTGTTTATCTCTCCTAATCTAAGTGGAAAGAGCCTATTCACATTTACTCTGTCTATACCCCTCATAATTTTGTAAACTTCTATCAAATCTCCCCTCATTCTTCTACGCTCCAAGGAATGAAGTCTTAACCTGTAACTCAACTCCTGAAGACCCGACAACATCCTAGTAAATCTTCTCCGCACTCTTTCAATCTTACTGATATCCTTCCTATAGTTAGGTGACCAGAACTCCACGCAACACTCCAAACTTGGCCTCACCAATGTCTTGTACAACCTCCCCATAACATCCCAACTCCTATACTCAATCCTTTGATTTATGAATGCCAGGATGCCAAAATACTTCTCTACAACCCTGTCTACCTGTGGCGCCACTTTCAGGGAATTATGTATCTGAGCTCCCAGATCCCTTTGTTCCTTCGCACTCCTCAGTGCCCTACCATTTACTGTGTCTGTCCTACCTTGATTTGTCCTTCCAAAATGCAACACCTCACATTTGTCTGCATTAAATCCCATCTGCCATTTTCTGGCCCATTTTTCCAGTTGGTCCAGATCCCTCTGCAAGCTTTGAAAGCCTTCTTCGCTGTCCACAACGCCTCCAATCTTAGTGTCATCAGCAAACTTGTTGATCCAATTTACCACATTATTATCTAGATCATTGATATAGACAACAAACAACAATGGTCCCAGCACAGATCCCTGAGGCATACCACTAGTCACAGGCCTCCAGTCTGAGAAGCAATCATCCACTACCACTCCCTGTCTTCTCCCACACAGCCAATTTCAAATCCAGTTTACAACACGGATATCTAGTGTCTGAACCTTCTGAACTAACCTCCCATGTGGGACCTTGTCAAAGGCCTTGCTAAAGTCCATGTAGACAACATCTACAGCCTTTCCTTCGTCTACTTTCTTGGTAACCTCCTTGAAAAGCTCTACAAGATTCATTAAACATGATCTACCATACAAACGCCATGCTGACTATCCTTAATCAGCCCTTGGCTGTCCAAATACTTGTATATCTGATTTCTCAGAACACCTTTCAGTAATTTACCTATTACTGATGTCAGGCTCATCAGCCTGTAATTACCTGGTTTACTTTTGGAGCCTTTTTTTAAACAACGGAACAACATGAGTTACCCTCCAATCCTCCGGCACCGCACCCGTGGCTAAGGACATTTTAAATATTTCTGCCAGGGCCCCTGCAATTTCTACACTAGTCTCTCTAAAGGTCCGAGGAAATATCATGTCAGGCCTGGGGGATTTATCTACCTTTATTCACTGTAAGGCAGCAAGAACCTCCTCCTCTTTAATCTCTATATATTCCACGACACTACTGCTTGTTTCCCTTCCTTCCATATACGCTATGCCAGTTTCCTGAGTAAATACTGATGCAAAAAAACTGTTGATCTCCCCCATCTCGTGAGGCTCCACACATAGACGACCACTCTGATCTTCTAGGGGACCAATTTTGTCCCTTACTATCCTTTTACTCTTAATATACTTGTAGAAACTCTTCGGGTTTACCTGCACATTATCTGCCAAAGCAACCTCACGTCTTCTTTTTGCCTTCCTGATTTCCTCCTCTAGTATTTTCTTACATTTCTATACTCAAGTACCTCATTTGTTCCTTGTTGCCTATACCCGATGTACACTTCCCTCTTTTTCATAACCAGATCGCCAATATCCCTTGAAAACCAAGGTTCCCTGTGCCTGGTGACTTTGCCTTTAATCCTGGCAGGAACATGCAAACTCTGCACTCTCAAAATTTCACCTTTGAAGGCCTTCCACTTACTGAACACATCCTTGCCAGAAAACAACTTATCCCAATCCACTCTTCCTAGATCCTTTCTCATTTCCACAAAATTGGCCCTTCTCCAATTTAGAACCTCAACTTGAGGACCAGACCTATCCTTATCCATAATTAACTTGAAACTAATGACATTATGGTCACTGGACCCCAAAACGTTCGCCTACACATACTTCTGTCACCTGACCTGTCTGGTTCCCTAATAGGAGATCAAGTATTGCATCCTCTCTCGTTGGTACCTCTATATATTGATTTAGAAAACTTTCCTGAACACATTTGACAAACTCCAAGCCATCCAGCCCTTTCACAATGTGGGAGTCCCAGTCAATATGTGGAAAGTTAAAATCCCCTGCTATTACAACTTCCTGTTTCTTACATCAGTCTGCTATCTCTCTACAGATTTGCTCCTCCAATTCTCTCTGACTATTGGGCGGTCTATAATATAACCTGATTAGTGTGACCACGCCTTTCCCGTTCCTCAGCACCGCCCAGATAGCCTGTATACATAAGCCCTCCGGGCTGTCCTGTCCATGCACAGCTGTGATATCTTCCCTGACGAGTAATGCCACTCCTCCCCCTCTATCACGCCTGTAACAACGGAACCCCAGAACATTAAGCTGATAGTCCTGCCCCTCCTGCAACCAAGTCTCACTAATAGCAATAATGTTGTAATCCCACGTGCCAATCCATGCCCTAAACTCATCTGCCTTGCCTACAACACTCCTTGCAATGAAATAGATGCACCTGAGAACATTTCTATCACGTACAAACCTTTGATTTCTGTCTATACATGCAGACCTCGCATGACCTTTAACCTCCTCCACCTCACTGCCTGCTCTAACACCCTGGTTCCCCTCCCCCTGCAAATCTAGTTTAAACCCCCCCGGAGCGACACTAGCAAAACCTACCTGCAAGGATGTTAGTCCCCCTCCAGTTCAGGTGCAAACCATCCCATCGGAACAGGTCCCACCTTCCCTGGAACAAGGCCCAATTGTCCAGAAACATGAAGCCCTCCCTCCTGTACCATCTCCTTAGCCACGTATTTAGCTGCATTATCTTCCTATTTCTAGCCTCACCAGCACGTGGCACGGGTAGCAATCCTGAGATTGCATCCCTGGAGGGCCTTCAACTTTGCGCCTAACTCCCTAAACTCTCTTTGCAGGACCTCCTCCTCCTTCCTACCCATGTCATTGGTCCCTACGTGGACCACGACATCTGGCTGCTCACCCTCCCTCTTGAGAATACCGAGAACTCAATCCAAGAAATCGCGGACCCTGGCACCAGGGAGGCAACAGACCATCGGGGATTCTTGATCTCTCCCACAGAACCTCTTATCTCTCCCCCTAACTATCGATTCCCCTATCACTACTGCTCTCCTCTTTTCCCTCCTCCCTTTCTGAGCTGAGGGTCCAGTCTCGGTGCCAGAGACACAACCACTACAACTTGTCGCTGGTAGGTCGTCTCCGCCAACAGTATCCAAAATGGTATATTTATTGTTGATGGGAACGGCCACAGGGGTGCTCTGATCTTTCTGTCTATTCCCCTTCCCTCTCATGACAATCACACAGCTACCTGGCTCCTGACTCTTAGGGGTGACTGTCTCCCTGAAACTCCTGTTTATTTCTGCCTCTGCCTCCCGAATGATCCGAAGTTCATCCAGCTCCAGCTCCAGTTCCCTAACTCGGTTTGTCAGGGGCTGCAGCTGGATGCACCTTTTACAGGTGTAGTCAGCAGGGATGTTTGTGCGGTCCCTGACTTCCCACATTCTGCAAACGGAGCACTAGACTGCCCAAACTGCTGCCTCCATTACCTACTCCTAAGGTAATTAAATTAATTAAAGGAACTTGCCCAGCCTTACCTCACTGGGAGCAGGCTTGTCCTCAGCCTTTGCTCACCAAAGCCTCAAAGCTCCACTCCTACCCTGTGCCACTCACACACTGGCCGCTCCTCTTCAGTTACCCCTCCTTTTATTTGTCGCTGCCAATTATCTGAAGTACCCACTCCCTCTAATCAACACTGTTTAACCCTTCAGTTGCCTTCCACGCTCCTTTTAAAGCACACTCACGTCAGCTCCTCAGCTGCTTCCCAGCACTCAGCGCTCTCCCGAGCACCTCGTTCCTCCTCCTGCCGCGACGGTCCTCGATCACACTGTCCAGTAGATTGTGAAGATCGGGTTGGTGCTGGATCCCAAGAAGGGGAACTTTTAGATTGCCTGTGAGATTTTTTTTAAGAGCAGTTTGTGGTTGAGCCCACTAGGGGATCAGCTGTTCTGGCTTGGGTGTTGTGCAATGAACCAGAATTGATTAGAAAGCTTTAGGTAAAGGAACCCTTAGGGAAATTTAATCATAATATAATTGAATTCACCCTGAAATTTGAGAGGGAGAAGCTAAAGTCAGATCTATCAGTATTACAGTGGGGTAAAGGGAATTACAGAGGCATGAGAGAGGAGTTAGCCAGAATTGATTGGAAAAGAACACTGGCAGGGATGATGGCAAAGCAGCAATGGCTGGAATTTCTGGAAACAATTTGGAAGGCACAGGGTATATACATCCCAAATAGGAAGAAGTATTCTAAAGGCAAGATGACACAATAGTGGCCAACAAGGGAAGTCAAGGCCAATATAAAAGCCAAAGAGAGGGCATATAATAGAACAAAATTCAGTGGGAAGTTAGAAAGCTTCTAAAATCCAACAGAAGGGAACTAAAAAGTAATTAAAAAGGTAAAGATAGAATATGAAAATATGCTAGCCAATAATATTAAAGAGAATATCAAAAGTTTGTTCAGATACATAAGATGTAAAAGAGGGGCAAGAATGGATATCGGATCACTGGAAAACTGACGCTGGAGAGTAGAAACGGGAGACAATGAAATGGCGGTTGAACTGAATAAGTATTTTGCATCAATCTTCACTGTGGAAGACACTAGCAGTATGGTGGAAGTTCCAGGTGTCAGGGGGCATGAAGTGTGTGAGGTTACCATAACTAGAGAGAAGGTTCTTGGGAAACTGAAAGGTCTGAAGGTAGATAAGTCACCTGGACCAGATGGTGCACACCTCAGGGTTCTGAAAGAGGTGGCTGAAGAGATTGTGGAGGCATTAGTAATGATCTTTCAAGCATCACTAGATTCTGGAATGGTTCCAGAAGACTGAAAAATTGCAAATGTCACTCCAGTCTTCAAGAGGGGAGAGAGGCAGAAGAAAGGAAATTATAGGCCAGTTAGACTGACTTCAGTGGATGGAAAGATGTTGGAATTGTTTGTTAAGGATGTGGTTTTGGGGCACTTGGAGGCACATGGTAAAATAGGCTGTAGTCAGCATGGTCTGCTCAAGGGAAAATCTTGCCTGACAAATCTGTTGGAATTCTTTGAAGAAATAACAAGCAGGATAGACAAAGGAGAGTTGGTGTTGTGCACTTGGATTTTCAGAAGGTCTTTGACAAGATATTGGAGGGAGTACTAAGAGACAGAATCTACAAACATTTGGATACACAGGGACTTATTAGGGAGAGTCAACATGGCTTTGTGCATGGTAGGTCATGTTTGACCAATCTATTGGAGTTTTTCGAGGAGGTTACCAGGAAAGTGGATGAAGGGAAGGCGGTGGATGTTGTCTACATGGACTTCAGTAAGACCTTTGACAAGGTCCCGCATGGGAGGTTAGTTAGGAAAATTCAGTCGCTAGGTATACATGGTGAGGTGGTAAACTGGATTAGACATTGGCTCAATGGAAGAAGACAAAGAGTGGTAGTAGAGGATTGCTTCTCAGAGTGGAGGCCTGTGACTAGTGGTGTGCCACAGGAATCAGTGCTGGGTCCACTGTTATTTGTCATCTATATCAATGATCTGGATGATAATGTGGTAAATTGCATCAGCAAGTTTGCTGATGATACAAAGATTGGAGGTGTAGTGGACAGTGAGGAAGGTTTTCAAAGCTTGCAGAGGGACTTGGACCAGCTGAAAAAATGGGCTGAAAAATGGCAGATGGAGTTTAATACAGACAAGTGTGAGGCATTGCACTTTGGAAGGACAAACCATGGTAGAGCATACAAGGTAAATGGTAGGGCACTGAGGAGTGCAGTGGAACAGAGGGATCTGGGAATACAGATACAAAATTCCCTAAACATGTCGTCACAGGTAGATAGGGTCGTAAAGAGAGCTTTTGGTACATTGGCCTTTATTAATCCAAGTATTGAGTATAAGAGCTGGAATGTTATGATGAGGTTGTATAAGGCATTGGTGAGGCCGAATCTCGAGTATTGTGTTCAGTTTTGGTCACCAAATTACAGGAAGGCCTCACTTGGGATATTGTGAGCAGGTTTGGGCCCCTTATCCTAGAAAGGATGTGCTGAAACTGGAGAGGGTTCAAAGGAGGTTCATGAAAATGATTCCAGGGTTGAATGGCTTGTCATATGAAGAGTGTTTGATGGCTCAGAAAAATGAGGGGTGCCCTAATTGAAACCCATTGATTGGCGAAAGGACTTGGTAGAGTGGGTATGGAGAGGACGTTTCCTATGGTGGGACAGTCTAAGACCAGAGGACACAGCCTCAGAGTAGAGGGGTGTCCTTTATCCTCGAATAGAGGTGAGGAGGATTTTTTTTAGCCAGAGAATCTGTGGAATTCATTGCTACAGACAGCTGTTTAGGCTAAGTCCTTAGGTTTAATAAGGTTGAAAGAGTGCAGAGAAGGTTTACAAGGATGTTGCCGGGACTTGAGAAACTCAGTTACAGAGAAACGTTGAATAGGTTAGGACTTTATTCCCTGGAGCATAGAAGAATGAGGGGAGATTTGATAGAGGTATATAAAATTATGACGGGTATAGATAGAGTGAATGCAAGCAGGCTTTTTCCACTGAGGAAAGGGGAGAAAAAACCAGAGGACATGGGTTAAGGGTGAAGGGGGAAAAGTTTAAAGGGGACATTAGAGGGAACTTCTTCACACAGAGAGTGGTGGGAGTGTGGAGTGAGCTACCAGACGAGGTGGTAAATGCGGGTTCTTTTTTAACATTTAAGAATAAATTGGACAGATACATGGATGGGAGGTGTATGGAGGGATATGGTCCGTGTGCAGGTCAGTGGGACTAGGCAGAAAATGGTTCGGCACAGCCAAGAAGGGCCAAAAGGCCTGTATCCGTGCTGTAGTTTTTCCTGTGGTTTCTATGGTTTCTAAGATGCCATACATGAGGCTGCTTAACAAGCTATGTGCCCATGGTATTACAGGCTAGGGCACTGGCTGACTGGTAAGAGGCAAAGAGTGGAAATAATTTTCTGGTTGTCTGCTGGTGACTAGTGGCACTCCACAGGGGTCTGTGGTGGGACCACTTCCTTTTATGTTATATGTTAATGACTTGAATGATGGAATTGATGGCTTTGTTGCCAAGTTTGCAAACGATATGAAGATAGGTGGAGGGGCAGGTAGTTTTGAGGAAGTAGAGAACCTACAGAAGGACTCAGACAGATTAGGAGAATGGGCAAAGAAATAGCTGATGGAATACAGTGTCGAGAAGTGCATGGTCATGCACTTTGGTAGAAGAAATAAAAGGGTTGACTATTTTCTAAATAGAGAGAAAGTACGAAAATCTGAGGTTCAGAGGGACTTGGGAGTCCTTGTGCAAGATTCCCGAAAACTTAATTTGCAGGTTGAGTCTGTGGTGAGGAAGGCAAATGCAATGTTAGCATTCATTTCAAGAGGACAAGAATATAAAAGCAAGGATGTAATGTGGAGACTTTATAAAGCACTGGTGAGGCCTCACTTGGGGTATTGTGAGCAGGTTTGGGCCCCTTATCCTAGAAAGGATGTGCTGAAACTGGAGAGGGTTCAAAGGAGGTTCATGAAAATGATTCCAGGGTTGAATGGCTCGTCATATGAAGAGTGTTTGATGGCTCAGAAAAATGAGGGGTGCCCTAATTGAAACCCATTGATTGGCGAAAGGACTTGGTAGAGTGGGTATGGAGAGGACGTTTCCTATGGTGGGACAGTCTAAGACCAGAGGACACAGCCTCAGAGTAGAGGGGTGTCCTTTATCCTCGAATAGAGGTGAGGAGGATTTTTTTTAGCCAGAGAATCTGTGGAATTCATTGCTACAGACAGCTGTTTAGGCTGTCCTTATGTATATTTAAGACAGTATATTACAGGCTATAGCATTGGCTGACTGGTAAGAGGCAAAGAGTGGAAATAATATTTATGTATATTTGATAAATTCTTGAATGGTCAGGGTATGAAGGGGGACTGGGAGAGGGCAGGAGACTGGGGCTGTGTGGAAAAATGAATCAGCTATAATGAAATGGTGGAGCAGACTATATCTTATGGGCTTCTAGTCTTATGGAAAGATATCAATAAGACTGAATGAGTACGGAGAACATTTACAAGGCTGTTACTGGAGCGGCGGGTGGGGGGGGTGCTCAGTTATAGAGAAAGGTTGAATAGATTTGGACTTCATTCCCTGGAGTGTGGGAGAATGAAGGAGATTTGATAGAGGGATACAAAATTATGAGTATAGATGGGGTAAATACAAGCAGGCCTTTTCCACTGAGGTTGGGTGAGACTTGAACCAGAGGTCATGGGTCAAGGGTGAAAGGTGAAAAATTTAAGGTGAACATGAGGGGAAACTTCTTCACTCAGAGGGTGGTGAGAGTGTGGAATGAGCTGCCAGCAGAAGTGATGGTGTGGGTTTGATTTCAGCACTTAACAGAAGTTTGGATAGTACATAGATGGGAGGGGTATGGAGGGATACGATCCAGGTGCAGGTCGACAGGACGAGGCAGATTAAAACCGGCACGGACTAGATGGGCCAAAGGGCTGCTTCTGTGCTGTGGTGATCTATGACTGCAACTCTCCACTCCGTCACCCAAATCGTTACCAGTGCATCGAGGCAGAACAAGATAAAACAATAACAATGCAGATTAATGTGTAACAATGACAGAGACAGTGCACAGTAAGGTGCAGGGTCGTAACAAGATCGTGATGTCAAAAATCCATCTTATCGTCCTAGTTTTTAGTAGTCCTATAAGGGTGGGATAGAAATTGTCCTCGAGCCTGGTGGGACATGCTTTCAGGCTTTTGTATTGTCTGGCCGATGGGAGTGGGGAGAAGAGAGAGTGCTCTGGGTGGGAGGGGTCTTTGACTATGCTGGTTGCTCAGAGGTGCAGAGAGAGTCCATAGAGGGGACGCTGGTATCTGCAATGTGTCGTATCTGACAATCCCATGCAAGGTGCCATCTGCTGCCGCTGTGTGCCGGTGGGAGGGTGGGCAAATGGTGCTGTGTGGGGTGGTTACCGAGGGACCTGTGCTTCAGGTACAAATCCTTGGTGGGGTCCACACCACCGCCAAACGTCTGACTGCCAGCATCCCACGCCCCTCGCTGT
This sequence comes from Mobula birostris, assembly GCF_030028105.1. Classification (NCBI taxonomy): domain Eukaryota; kingdom Metazoa; phylum Chordata; class Chondrichthyes; order Myliobatiformes; family Myliobatidae; genus Mobula; species Mobula birostris. Next base: position 3,802,363 of record NC_092394.1, read on the forward strand.
CACCCCAGGGGCCACTGCTGTCAGCCACCCTGGTCCGTCAGCCGTTCCAGACTGGATCGCACATCTTGCTAACCCCATGCTGTGCTCTGTTGCAGAGCGGGGCCCTGCTGAGCACAAGGAGGCCGATGGCAACGCTGGGCGGTTCGTGCACTACCAGTTCACGCCAGCCTTTCTGCGGCTGCGCCAGGTTGGAGCTACGTGAGTCCAGACTGACCCTACCCTCCTCAACTCCCCTCGACTCCTCAACTCCTCAACCCTCGACTCCTCAACTCCCCTCAAATCCCCTCGACCCCTCAACCCTCGACTCCTCAACTCCCCTCGACTCCTCAACTCCCCTCAAATCCCCTCGACTCCTCAACTCCCCTCGACTCCTCAACTCCCCTCAACTCCCCTCGACTCCTCAACTCCCCTCGACTCCTCAACTCCCCTCAAATCCCCTCGACTCCTCAACTCCCCTCGACTCCTCAACTCCCCTCGACTCCCCTCAAATCCCCTCGACTCCCCTCAAATCCCCTCGACTCCTCAACTCCCCTCAATTCCTCAACTCCCCTCGACTCCCTCCTCCAAACAAATCCCCTCGACTCCTCAACTCCCCTCAATTCCTCAACTCCCCTCGACTCCCTCCTCCAAACAAATCCCCTCGACTCCCTCCTCCTATCAACCCCAGAGTGTTGGGGCCAAATCCTCTCAGCACCGCCCCCCCCCGACTCTGAGTGAGAAGGAGACGGGCTGACCCAACAGGAATGGGCGAGAACTGGGAGGAGCCACACTGACGTGGGGGGGGGGGGGGCTACAGGGAGAGAGGGAGATACAAACTGCAGGGAGAGAGGACAGTACAGACTACAGGGGCTGGGTATCAGATGAGTTCTGTGGGCTGAAACTGTCCGGGAGAGACCATAACACATGGGAGCAGAATTAGAACTCGGTCCTTCCCGTCCGCTCTGCCATTCCATCATGACTGATTTATTGTCCCTTGCAACCCCCTTCTCCCCACAACCTTCGATGCCCTGGCTAATCATGAACCTATCAACATCTGCCTTAAATATATACAATGGCTCTGCCTCCAGGGTCATCTGTGGTATCAAATTCCAGAGATTTGCCACCCTCTGGCTAAAGAAATTCCTCCTTTATTCTTAATGGACATCACTATTCTGAGGCTGTGTCCTCTGGTCCTAGACTCCCCCACTACAGGAAACATCCTCTCCACATCCACTCTATCTGTGTCCTCTGGTCCTAGACTCCCCCACTATAGGAAACATAGAACATAGAATAGTACAGCACAGTACAGGCCCTTCGGTCCACAATATTGTGCCGACCCTCAAACCCTGCCTCCCATATAACTCCCCACCTTAAATTCCTCCATATACCTGTCTAGTAGTCTCTTAAATTTCACTAGTGAATCTGCCTCCACCACTGACTCAGGCAGTGCATTCCTCGCACCAACCACTCTCCGAGTAAAAAACCTTCCTCTAATATCCCCCTTGAACTTCCCACCCCTTACCTTAAAGCCATGTCCTCTTGTATTGAGCAGTGGTGCCCTGGGGAAGAGGTGCTGGCTATCCACTCTATCTATTCCTCTTAATATCTTGCACACCTCTATCATATCTCCTCTCATCCTCCTTCTCTCCAAAGAGTAAAGCCCTAGCTCCCTTAATCTCTGATCATAATCCATACTCTCTAAACCAGGCAGCATCCTGGTAAATCTCCTCTGTACCCTTTCCAATGCTTCTACATCCTTCCTATAGTGAGGTGACCAGAACTGGACACAGTACTCCAAGTGTGGCCTAACCAGAGTTTTATAGAGCTGCATCATTACATCGCGACTCTTAAACTCTATCCCTCGACTTATGAAAGCTAACACCCCATAAGCTTTCTTAACTACCCTATCCACCTGTGAGGCAACTTTCAGGGATCTGTGGACATGTACCCCGAGATACCTCTGCTCCTCCACACTACCAAGTATCCTGCCATTTACTTTGTACTCTGCCTTGGAGTATGTCCTTCCAAGTGTACCACCTCACACTTCTCCGGGTTGAACTCCATCTGCCACTTCTCAGCCCACTTCTGCATCCTATCAATGTCTCTCTGCAATCTTTGACAATCCTCTACACTATCTACAACATCACCAACCTTTGTGTCGTCTGCAAACTTGCCAACCCACCCTTCTACCCCCACATCCAGGTCGTTAATAAAAATCACGGAAAGTAGAGGTCCCAGAACAGATCCTTGTGGGACACCACTAGTCACAATCCTCCAATCTGAATGTACTCCCTCTACCACCACCCTCTGCCTTCTGCAGGCAAGCCAATTCTGAATCCACCTGGCCAAACTTCCCTGGATCCCATGCCTTCGGACTTTCTGAATAAGCCTACCGTGTGGAACCTTGTCAAATGCCTTACTAAAATCCATATAGATCACACCCACTGCACTACCCTTATCTATATGCCTGGTCACCTCCTCAAAGAACTCTATCAGGCTTATTAGACACGATCTGCCCTTCACAAAGCCATGCTGACTGTCCCTGATCAGACCATGATTCTCTGAATGCTCATAGATCCTATCTCTAAGGATCTTTTCCAACAGCTTTCCCACCACAGACGTAAGGCTCACTGGTCTATAATTACCCGGACTATCCCTACTACCTTTTTTGAACAAGGGGACAACATTCACCTCCCTCCAATCCTCCGGTACCATTCCCGTGGACAACGAGGACATAAAGATCCTAGCCAGAGGCTCAGCAATCTCTTCTCTCGCCTCGTGGAGCAGCCTGGGGAATATTCCGTCAGGTCCTGGGGACTTATCTGTCCTAATGTATTTTAACAACTCCAACACCTCCTCTCCCTTAATATCAGCATGCTCCAGAACATCAACCTCACTCATATTGTCCTCATCATCATCAAGTTCCCTCTCATTGGTGAATACCGAAGAGAAGTATTCATTGAGGACCTCGCTCACTTCCACAGCCTCCAGGCACATCTTCCCACCTTTATCTCTAATCGGTCCTACCTTCACTCCTGTCATCCTTTTGTTCTTCACATAATTGAAGAATGTCTTGGGGTTTTCCTTTACCCGACTCACCAAGGCCTTCTCATGCCCCCTTCTTGCTCTTCTCAGCCCCTTCTTAAGCTCCTTTCTTGCTTCCCTATATTCCTCAATAGACCCACCTGATCCTTGCTTCCTAAACCTCATGTATGCTGCCTTCTTCCAACTGACTAGATTCTCCACCTCACTTGTCACCCATGGTTCCTTCACCCTACTATTCTTTATCTTCCTCACCGGGACAAATTTATCCCTAACATCCTGCAAGAGATCTCTAAACATCGACCACACGTCCATAGTAAATTTCCCTGCAAACACATCATCCCAGTTCACACCGCAAGTTCTAGCCTTATAGCCTCATAATTTGCCCTTCCCAATTAAAAATTTTCCTGTCCTCTCTGATTCTATCCTTTTCAATGATAATGCTAAAGGCCAGGGAGCGGTGGTCGCTGTCCCCCAAATGCTCACCCACTGAGAGATCTGAGACCTGACCTGGTTCATTACCTAGTACTATATCTAGTATGGCATTCCCCCTGGTCGGCCTGTCAACATCCCCTCCACTTCCACTCGATCTGTGCCACTACATCCTACTCAGATGGCTCTTATGCTAGTTAATTAGAGACAGGTCCTTTTGTTTGACAAGCCCGCGCCACCCAGTTACACCCATTTGGCCAATTAATCGAACAACTTTGGGCGGTGGAAGGAAACTGGAGCACCCAGAGGAAACCTATGCGGTCACAGGGAGAACATACATGCACCTTACGGACAGGATTTGAACCCGGCTTGTAAAGTTTTACACTAACTGTGCCACCATTGGGAGTGCTCCTGTGGCCACCAGGGAAATATCACCCACGCTCTTTAACCTCACCTTGCGGAGAGAGCAGACCCCCTAGCCTGGGATTCTCTACAAGAGGTTCTGCCGATGCTGGAAATCCAGAGAAACATACACAAAATGCTGGAGTTACTCAGCAGGACGGGCAGCATCCGTGGAGAGGAACACACAGTCAACGCTTCGGGTCGAGACCCTTCGTCAGAATCAGGAGGCCCTGAAGAGGTCTCAGCCTGAAACGTCGACTGTTTATTCCTCTCCACAGATGCTGCCCGACTGGCTGAGTAACTCCAGCATTTTATGGGTGTCTCTGTGGGATTCTGAGCTTTCCCTGGGAGGGACTCAGGGCAGATGGGGGGTGGGTGCTGGTGTGAGAATATTCAGCCTGGTAACTCCCCCTCCCTCTGCCTCCTCCTCTTGCCAGGGTGGAATTCACTGTGGGCGAGAAACCGATGAAAAACTTCCGAATGATCGAGAGACATTATTTCCAGGACCAGCTGCTCAAGAGCTTCGACTTTGAGTTCGGTTTCTGTATACCTTGCAGCAGGAACAGCTGCGAGCACATCTACGACTTCCCCCCGCTCTCCGAGGAGCTGAGTGAGTACAGCCGAGGGTTACACCTCACTTCCCCGCTCTCCGAGGAGCTGAGTGAGTACATCCCCTGCTCTCCAAGGAGTGAGTGAATACAGCCGAGGAGTTACACTCCACTTCTTCATCACCTCCCCTGCCCTCCGGGGCACACGACAGAGCACTGAACCCACAGGAGACCCGTCAGTCTGGTTAATCCGTACATGGGACGTGGGAGAATTCCCGGTGTTCCGGAACCCCCGGCCTGGAGTCTGGCAGTATGGGCGCATCAGCACGGCTTGTCCAAGCTGACCGATTGGCCTACCTGAGCTGCCCCATTCCCTGCCCTTTGAACCACTCCATTTCAAGCCTTTCCGATCTGTTTTTATTTAGGGATTCTGTGGAATAGGCCCTTTGGCCCATTGAGCTGTGTCGCCCAGTAACACTCGATTTAACCCTAGCCTAATCACAGGACAATTTACAATGACCAATTACCCTACTAACCGGTTTGTCTTTGGACTGTGGGAGGAAACCAGAGCACCCAGAGGAAACCCACAGTTCATGGAGAGAGCTGTATTAGTGTCTGGTTGACTGCTACGCTGCCGGGGTACCCCTTCCATGTGCCTGTCCACATCCACCGAAATATCTTCAAAATAAACTTAGTATCAAGTTACACAGACATCACCATATATACCACAATCAGATTCATTTTCTTGCAGGCATTCACAGGAAAGTAAAGAAATGGAATGGAATTTATGAAAAACCGGACATCAATTTTTAACACTGCAGTTGTAACCTCCTCTTCTGGCAGCCTGTTCCAAACACCCACCAATCTCTGTGTGAAAAACCGTTGTCCATTGGGACCCCTTCATTCTCTGAAAGATTATTGATTAAAGATCAGCTTTATTTGTCACTCATACACGGAAGCATCCAGTGAAACGCGTTGCTTGTGACAACGACACACACAGTCCGAGGATGTGCTGGGGGATCCCACAGAATCACCCCACTTCCGGCACCAACACAGCAAGCCAACAACTCACCAACCCTGACCTGTACATCTCTAAAATGTGGGAGGAAACCAGAACACCCGGAGGAGACCTACGTGGTCACAGGGAGAACTCCTTACAGACAGCGGTGGAAATTAAACCCTCATCACTGGCCCCTGGCACTGTAAATGTTACACTAACTGCACCCTACCATGTCACTGTCCGCTCACACCCACTGCATCCCAAACGTGTGCCTTCGAGTTTTGGACTCCCCTAGCCTGGCACAACAACTGGCCATTCACCTCACCTATGCCCCTGTGACGTTACACACCACTGGTGCAGAGAATTCCCAAGATATTCCAGAACACCAGAGTTTGATTCCTGTTGTCAACATTCCTGAAGTCCCATAACCATTCCAGGCAGTGTAACCCTTTCAGTGCCTTGGAAGTGAGTGTGGGTAAGGCCTATCCAGGAACAGGGAGTTCATGACTCTCTGTGACCATTTTCAAATCTGCATTTAGAGTTTTACAAATCCTCACTGTCAGTGTAGAGTGAACCCAGGGGACTGTCCAGGGTCCTGATGGGGAGACCTTGGCCCTGTGGTGGGAGGGATCTGGACCAGCTGGAAAACGGCAGATGGAATTTAGTGCATAGCTGGCTGGTGTTGTGGTGATCTGAGCCAGAATTTGAGACGAGTTGTCCCGGGTTCGAATCTGGCCGGCTCCTTGCATGCTTTCCATCCGTGCTGGATTGCGTGTCGAGCTGGCAACTCGGTCTCATAAAAACCAGACAAATTTACAGAAACGGTAAGGCTGCTGCCCAATATGGCTCAAGGCACGGAGAGGAACAACAAGTTAGTGCATTTTGGAGAGCACCCCACACCCACGCAGACTTGGGGTGAGATGCCTCCTGTTTCTCGTCGATGTGGGTGGGCAGTTTCCAGGGCTCGGAGACTCCGTCTAAACGCGGCTCTCCTTTCTGCCCACAGTCCGCGAGATGGTAGCACAGCCGTACCAGACCCGCTCGGACAGCTTCTACTTCGTCGAGAACCAGCTAGTGATGCACAACAAGGCCGACTACTCGTACGGGAACAGCCCCTGAGGTCAGGGGGACTCCGGCCCCTGAGGTCAGTGCGGAGGCTCCTGGGTGCCGGAGCCCATGCTCTCTCCGCCTCCTGTGCTTGGGGATCGGACTGGGAGCTGCTCTGTTATCTGGTGGTTGGCGGCCGACGTCTCCAGGATGCAGGGGATCCTGACGAGGGGTCTCGGCACAACACGTCGACTCTTTATTCCTCTCCATCGATGCTGTCTGACCTGCTGAGTTCCTCCAGCATTTTGTGTGCGTTACTCTGAGAGTCTCCCGGTGCTGGTCCGAGACCCAGTCCCTGAGCACAGAATCTTCCAGAAGCATTTCTAGGACCCGCGCCACTCCCACAATTGGATGTGTCCCATTGACCCCCACCCCAACACCTGGGACACAGCTACCCCCCATCCCAACATCTGGGGGGACAGCTACCCCTCCCCCACCCCAACATCTGGGGGGACAGCTACCCCTCCCTCACCCCAACATCTGGGACAAAGCTACCCCTCCCCCACCCTAACATCTGGGACAAAGCTACCCCTCCCTCACCCCAACATCTGGGGGGACAGCTACCCCTCCCTCACCCCAACATCTGGGGGGACAGCTACCCCTTCCTCACCCCAACATCTGGGGGGACAGCTACCCCTCCCCCACCCCAACATCTGGGGAGACAGTTACCCCTCCCTCACCCCAACATCTGGGGGGAACAGCTACCCCTCCCTCACCCCAACATCTGGGGGACACAGCTACCCCTCCCCCACCCCAACATCTGAGGGACACAGTTACCCCTCCCCCACCCCAACATCTGAGGGACACAGTTACCCCCCCCACCCCAACATCTGGGGCACAGCTACCCCTTCCCCACCTCAACATCTGGGACAGTTACCCCTCCCCCACCCCAACATCTGGAACACACACACTCCCCTCACCCCTCCCCACTCCCCACCCACTGCACACCATCCCCTCTAGGACTAGTGAGTGCTCCTGGTGATTCTTTCGGCCACTGGGGACCAGATGTGTGGGTTCTGAAACATCTGGCCGATCGGAACAGCTTGTTGCCCCCCCCCCCCGTGTTCCTGCTCCCTGCTCAGGGACCCCAACACCACACACTGTCTCGCTGCCGGTCGGGGGGAGGGAACAGCACGGGGACGAGACTGGCCGCTGCTACCTCCCAGGCTGCCAATTGATCCCCCACCGTCCCACCCGGGCTTCCCGCTCTTCACAGAACAGTACAGGCCCTTCGGCCCACAATCCTGTGCTGCCCTTTTAACCTACTCTAAGATCAGTCTAACCCCTCCCTCCCTCGTAGCCTCCAGTTTCCTATCATCCAAATGTCTGTTAAATGTCCCCGTGTACCACCACCCCGACAGAGTGGCGTTACACACTCCCACCACTCTCTGCGGAATAAACTAGCCCTGACATCACCCTCTCAACTGTCCTCCAATCTCAAAATTATCAAGTTCTGATTCAGTTTATTGTCACACAACCGTACGTGTGTGTACCACCAAACCAGACAACGTTCCTCTCAACCAGGGTGTCACTCACACTCACTAATTATGAAGTAATATCAACACTAGAATTTTATTTACTTAGCGTGGAGTCAGCCCTCCTGGCTGTTCGAGATGGGCTGCCTCAGAACCCCAACCCTGATTAACCCAAAGGTAACCACAGGATGACCAGTTAACCTACCCGTTACGACTTTGGACTGTGGGATTTTACTGAGGCACCAGGTGAAACCCACACGTTCAGCAGGGGAGGGTGTACACAGACTCCTTACAAAACAGCGCCGGAACTGATCTCCTCGAGCTGTAATAGCCTCGCACTAACCACTATGCTACCTTGGTTCCCAAATAGTTAAATGGTAAGGTGTATTTACGACATGTTAAAAAGTATACAGTATAACACCACTGGCACCTCAGGTGTGATGAGACCTGGGTGGCGACAGGGAGTTCAGTCGTCTCACGGCCTGGGGAAGAAGCTGTTTCCATCCTAACGGGCCTTGTCCTAATGCCACGGTACCTCCTGCCCCTCACTTCATCCATGAACCTGAGATCCCTGTGATTAGTCGGGCTCTGAGGTGTGCAGAGGGTCAGAACCCCCTCCCTCCCGTCCCAGTGGCCTGAATCATGGCCAGCTCAGCTAACATTCACCTCCCAGGGTTTGGGATGACCCAGTACAGTGAAATCCAACTTGCCTCCTTCCTGCTGTCCGTGATTCCCTGTGTGCGTCTGTCCTGGAGAACCACTGGCTCCACCCTGAACACCCCATTCAGAGGTCCCTTCATGTGCCTGCCCCTTGTGATACAGCACAGAACCATGCTAGTGAAGGTGCATTCATCTGTATTTGGCTCAGACCCATTCCTCTCCCTGAATGTGTCCCTGTGTGCTTTAAATGCTCTATCTGCCCCTCCCCCATTTCCCCACTACCCTGTGTTGCCCCATGACCCCCCATTTCCCCCATGGTAGGCTTATTCAGAAAGTTAGAAGGCATGGGATCCAGGGAAGTTTGGCCAGGTGGATTCAGAATTGGCTTGCCTGCAGAAGGCAGAGGGTGGTGGTGGAGGGAGTACATTCAGATTGGAGGATTGTGACTAGTGGTGTCCCACAAGGATCTGTTCTGGGACCTCTACTTTTCGTGATTTTTATTAACGACCTGGATGTTGGGGTAGAAGGGTAGGTTGGCAAGTTTGCAGATGACACAAAGGTTGGTGGTGATGTAGATAGTGTAGAGGATTGTCAAAGATTGCAGAGAGACATTGATAGGATGCAGAAGTGGGCTGAGAAGTGGCAGATGGAGTTCAACCCGGAGAAGCGTGAGGTGGTACACTTTGGAAGGACAAACTCCAAGGCAGAGTACAAAGTAAATGGCAGGATACTTGGTAGTGTGGAGGAGCAGAGGGATCTGGGGGTACATGTCCACAGATCCCTGAAAGTTGCCTCACAGGTAGATAGGGTAGTTAAGAAAGTTTATAGGGTGTTAGCTTTCATAAGTCAAGGGACAGAGTTTAAGAGTTGCGAGGTAATGATGCAGCTCTATAAAACTCTGGTTAGGCCACACTTGGAGTACTGTGTCCAGTTCTGGTCACCTCACTATAGGAAGGATGTGGAAGCATTGGAAAGGGTACAGAGGAGATTTACCAGAATGCTGCCTGGTTTAGAGAGTATGGATTATGATCAGAGATTAAGGGAGCTAGGGCTTTACTCTTTGGAGAGAAGGAGGATGAGATGAGACATGATAGAGGCATACAAGATATTAAGAGGAATAGATAGAGTGGATAGCCAGCACCTCTTCCCCAGGGCACCACTGCTCAATACAAGAGGACATGGCTTTAAGGTAAGGGGTGGGAAGTTCAAGGGGGATATTGGAGGAAGGTTTTTTACTCGGAGAGTGGTTGGTGCGAGGAATGCACTGCCTGAGTCAGTGGTGGAGGCAGATACACTAGTGAAGTTTAAGAGACTACTAGACAGGTATATGGAGGAATCTAATGTGGGGGCTTATATGGGAGGCAGGGTTTGAGGGTCGGCACAACATAGTGGGCCAAAGGGCCTGTACTGTGCTGTACTATTCTATGTTCTATGTTCCCCACTACCCCGTGTTGCCCCATTTCCCCACTACCCCATGTTGCCCCATGGTTCCCCATTTCCCCACTACCCCGTGTTGCCCCATGACTCCCCCATTTCCCCACTACCCCATGTTGCCCCATTACTCCCCCATTTCCCCACTACCCCATGTGGCCCCATTCCCCCCCCGCCGTCCCACCCAAGTCATCCTGTCTATTGAGGCACTGTTTCCGTCCCCCCATTTTGGAGAAGTTCTGTTTCGGGGCAATATTACAGACTGTTTATCGTTATTTCCACTACCCCCCCCCCACCACCACCACCATTTCATTTAGAGATACAGGCGGGACTGGCCCTTCCAGCTCCACCGCCCCACCGATCTAACACGAGCCTTTCAGGGGACTGTTTACAGCCACTGGACTGTGGAGGAAACCGGAGCTCCCGGAGGAAACCCACGCGGTCACTGGGTGAACGTACAGACTCCTTACAGAGTGCGCCGGAACTGAACCCCGTATTCGAACTGTACGGGGCGCGGTGTAACAGCGTCGCGCTAACCGCTCTCTTACCAATTCTCAGCCTCGCAGCCGCCCCCACACCCGGCGCCGAGGGGCAGTGGGCTCGGGTGGTCCGAGGGTGAGGGGTGGCGAGTGCGGGACCTGGTTAACCAGCGCACCTCTCTGTTCTTATCGCTGAGAGCCTCGAGATTCGCCCGCTGAGAAAACCACCGTAACCGGTGAACACGCTGGGCTCGTGGGGGTTCGGGAGGGTGTCGGCCGGTTGGGAGGGAGCTGAAACGAGAGGGCGGCAGGGCGGCCTAGTTTACCTGTTGCAAACCCGAAACGCGGTGGTGATCCTTAGAAGCGGCGTTTCGTGGGGCAAGGCTTCTCTGAACTGTGAATGTGGAGGAAAAGAGTGTGTGAGAGAGAGAGATATACATATACAGAGAGAGAGGAGACGGGCACGGTGCACGCTCCGCGATCCCCTCCTCCGTCACGGCGTACGGGACTCCGGTGCGGTGAGTGGGTTGTGTCGTGGCGTTTGTGTAATTATACAAATAAAGATTGCGCCGTGTTCACGTTGGGCCGTGATTCCTTTGCTCGCTCGCCGCTGCCTCTGACCGTTCCGCATTCACCGGCGTTAGGGACGTGGTGGGGCTCTGCGAGGGACCCGGGTGAGGGTGAGGGTTGGTGTCACCCAGCGGGAGATCAGTGACGCGTCCCGCGGCGAGAAGAAAAGCTTAAACGCAGAACTCACCCGGACAGAGGTTCGAACAACCGCGCATTCAGCGTAACAATCTCACACGGTGATTCATTCCAAGATTCATGATGGCTTACTGACACTTCAGTGTAGAGGAGAATGATATTGTTGTTTCTCTAGATCCGATACAGCACGAAAAATAAAATAAACATTAATTTAAAAACACAATAAATATAAATACACAACAAGATTGGTTATCTACACAGATTGATTGTCTGTCCATAAAGTGACACTAGGTACAGGAGTGTCCGTACATCAGGTGACTGGCAGGAAATGATAAAGTAGTGGTGGTTGGGGGTGTGGAGGGGTGGGTGAGTGGGTGGGGGTGTTGATCAGCCTCACTGCTTGGGGAAAGTAACAGTTTTTGAGTCTGGTGGTCCTGATGTGGATTCTACACAGCCTCCTCCCTGATGGGAGTGGGACGAACAGTCCATGAGCAGGGTGGGTGGGATCTTTCATGATGTTACTGGCCCTTTTCCAGCTCCTCCCTGTATATCTGTCATTGATGGCGGGTAGGCGGGTGTGGGTGCCGGTGATGTGTCGACCAGTTTTGATGACCTGCATTCCTGTCCGCCACGGCGCCAATTTCTGAGCCGCATCGCCCGCTGATGGTCGCGCACCGACATGGCACAGTTCAGATACAGCCACACATATTGAAACAGCCCGTCTCTCACCGACCCGGCCCCCGCTTGTTTTGGCCCAGCGGGATGGGGCCGAATGACTGTAGAAAAAGCATTGGCAGGACCCCGTTTTATCTAAGAAAGGATACGCTGGTATTGGAGATGGTCCGGAGGAAATTCATGGGAATGAAAGGGTTAACGTATGAGGAGCGTTTGATGGCTCCGGGTCTGTATTCACTGGTATTTAGAATAATGGGAGGGGGTCTCATTGAAACCTATCGAATATTGAAAGGCCTCGATAGAGTGGATGTGGAGAGGATGTTTCCTATAGTGGGGCGGTCTAGGACTAGAGGACACAGAGATGAGGAGGAATTTCTTTAGCCAGAGGGTGCTGAATCTGTGGAATTCATTGTCACAGACGGCTGGGGAAACCAGGTCGTTGGGTGTATTTAAAGCGGCGGTTGATAGGTTCTTGATTAGTCACGGCGGCAGAGGTTACGGGGAGAACGGGGTTGAGAGGGGTGATAGATCAGCCATGATAGAGTAGGCTCAAAGGGCCAAATGGTTTACATTCACTGACGAGATCCCACTGACAGCAGTGTACACGTCCCAGTGCTTGTGATAGGTTTATTCAGCATTACTCACCTGCAGAAGACGGATCCACACATTAGAATGCTGTTCCTGGACTACAGTTCAGCTTTCAACACCATAATTCCCCTCCAGGCTTGACAAGAAGCTCAGAAACCTCGGCCTGCACCCCGCGTTGTGCAGCTGGATCCTGGACTTCCTACCGGATCGCCGACAGGTGGTGAGGATGGGCTCCCTCACCTCTGCCCCTCAACACAGGAGCCCCCACGACTGTGTCCCAAGTCCCCTCCTCTACTCCCTACACAACTCTGTAGGTGTGTTGCCATGCACAGCTTCAATCTGCTGATCCTCTGCCTCCCCTCCCCTCAGGGTTGTGTCCTGAGTCCCCTCCTCTACTCCCTTTACACCCACGACTGTACTGTCGCACACAGCTCCAATCTGCTGATCAAATTTGCAGATGACACGACATTGATCGGCCTTATTTCTTGCGGTGACCAGACAGCCTACAGAGGAGAGGTTGACACCCTGACACGGTGGTGCCAAGATAACAACCTCTCCCTCAATGTCCAAACAACAAAAGAGCAGATTGTGGATTACAGGAGGAATGGAGACAGGCTTGCCCAGATCAACATCAATGGGACGGCAGTTGAGTAGTTTCATTTTCCTCAGTATACACATCACTAAAGGTCCTACCTGGATTATACGCACTGGCTGTGTAGCAAAAAAAGCACAACAGCAGCTCTTCCACTTCAGGTGACTAACGAAGTTCGGCATGAGCCCCCAGATTCTCAAGACCTCTACAAGGGCATAATTGAGAGCATCCTGACTGGCTGTATCACTGCCCGGTACGGGAACTGCACCAACCTTGATTTCTGGGCACGGCAGAGTGGTACGGACAGCCCAGCGCATCTGCGGGTGTGAACTTCCCTTCATCGAGGACATTTACAGCAGCAGGGGCGGAAAGAAGGCCTGGAAGATCATCGGGGACACCAGTCACCCCAACCATAAACTGTTTCAGCTGCAAACGGTACCGCAGCATAAAAGCCAGGACCAACAGGCTACAGGACAGCTTCTTTCTACAAGCCATGAGACTTATAAATTCATGTCTGTATATTGCGGCGGAATCATAACGCAAAGATTTTTACTCCCTTGCGGTGTGGGATGGATGTAAAATTTAAAGAAATTCAATTCAATTCATTGGGTCGGGTGGTCAGTCGGTGGACGAGGAGTTTTCCGGTTCAGACCTTCGTTCACCAGTGTAATACCGAACGTAGCACCCTTCGGCCCACAATGTAGTATCGAACCGTATTCAAATGGCCAACTAAACGATACAGCACAACACTGTTGTGCCAACATATATAAACCTCCTCCACAATTAACCCTTCCCTCCTCCATAATCTAACCCTTCCCTCCTACAACCCTCCCTCCTCCGCAATTAACCCTTCCCTCCTACAACTCTCCCTCCCCCACAATCTAACCCTTCCCTCCTACAACCCTCCCTCCTCCACAATCTAACCCTTCCCTCCTACAACCCTCTATTTGCCGATCTAAGAGTCTTTACCACCACTCCTGGAAAGGGTGGTTCCGTGCACCCACTACTCCATGTAAGAACACTCATCTCTGACACCCCTTAAATTCTCCTCCAATCACCATAAATAGATGTCCTCATGGAAAAATCTCTAGCTATGCAGAGTACCACAGACAAAATGCTGGAGGAATTCAGCAGGCCAGGCAGTACCTATGGAGAGGAATAGTCAATGATTCAGGCTGAGACCCTTCATCCTTCTCCATAGATGCTGCCTGACCTTCTGTTCCTCCAGCATTTTGTGGGTGTTACACTAGATTTCCAGCATTCGCAGAATCTTCTGTTTTTATTTCTCTGCTGTCCACTTGATCTGTGCCTCTTATCATCTTGTGCACCTCTATTAAGTCACCTCTCATTCTCCTTCTCTCCAAAGAGAAAAGCCCTAGCTCACTCAACCATATGCTCTCTAATCCAGGCACCATCTTGATCTCTATGCTGTCTCAATAGTTTCCACATCCTTCCCATAATGAGGTGACCAGAACTGAACTCAATATTCCGAGTGTGGTCTAACCAGGCCTTGTTGTAGGGTTTGGAGGCTTGTGTGCCTCAAGGACCCAGAGAGCTGTGCAGGCTGGAGTCAGGGTTTTATGCTTTGGCTCTTCGTAGAGCCACCCATACCAAACAGGTCAAAGGGTAGAGGCCAGACTAAGAGAGGTCCACCTGTCCTCCAGGTTCGGGGCACCCTGACTGGTAAAACAAAATTGTTACAGAAACAGCAATGAAAAATCCTTCTGTAGTTGAGTGTGATGATATTTCTCCAGACTCCAGCTGGGACACATGACTGACATAATGAAGCTCTGAACACCGCCAGAGATTGAGGACCTTCAGCACTTCCCAAATGCCAGCGATGTAATGGGCAGTAAGGCCCAACCAGGGCTTTACAGAGCTGCAACATCACCTTGTGGCTCTTGCTCTCAAGACCGACGTACCATATGCCCTCTTAACCACTCTGTCAACTTGCACAGCAACTCTGCAGGACGTGGTCCCCAAGATCCCTCCGTTCCTCGACACAGCTAAGAATCATGCCTTTATCCTTAACTCTGCCTTCAAATTCCATCTTCCAAAGTGAATCACTTCACACGTCTCTCTGAACAGAGCAGTCAAACACTGTAGAGCATAGATCATAGAATGATTAAAATGAAATTGTTTCACCATTGAACAGGTCACAGTTTGAGGATAAAGGCGAAGCCTTTTAGGACCGAGATTAGGAAAAACTTCTTCACACAGAGAGTGGTGAATCTGTGGAATTCTCTGCCACAGTAAACAGTTGAGGCCAGTTCATTGGCTATATTTAAGAGGGAGTTAGATATGGCCCTTGTGGCTAAAGGGATCAGGGGGTATGGAGAGAAGGCAGGTACAGGGTTCTGAGTTGGATGATCAGCCATGATCATAATAAATGGTGGTGCAGGCTCGAAGGGCTGAATGGCCTACTCCTGCACCTGTTTTCTGTGTTTCTATGTCACTCTCTGGGTATCCTGCAGTGACTCAGCTCCTGACACCCATTTATTCCAATCCCCAACTCTATTGGTTAACTAATCCTCTGTCCATGCTGATACGTCACTCCCAACTCTATGCATCCTTATCATATGGATAACTCTCATGTGGCACCTCATCGCACACCTTCTGGAAGGTGTACAAGTCAAGAGTGTGATGGAGGATGCCCCACCTGCCAGGTGAGGGCAGCTCCAATGACTCACCCTTTCACTTTTTACTTTGAACCAACAGCAACAGAGGAGAAGGCAGCCTTTTCCCTTCTGGAAACTCATTCTCTCCCTAGTGTAGGGGCAGCAGAGTGTACTGTTGAGAAAACAGAACTGCTTCGGGGACTCAGACATTGGTTGCTGGATGTAAGTACTGGAACAGGAAAGCATGGGGGTGTCAGAGGTAGTTTGTTCTACACAGAGAATGGTAAGTGTGTGGAACAATCTACTGGGGCGGTACAGTACTGCCCAACCTGAGGCCACAGATCCTTGCTTACTGTTACTGGAACCCCTGGCCTAACACTTTACAGTGACGACATCTGATGTGCTGCCCCCCAGCACATCCTCGGACTCAAACGATATATTTCACCGTGTTTCAAAGTACATGTGAATAATAAAGCTCATCTAATCTCACAGGGAAATTTCACAGACTCTTACATGGATGATAGAAAAATGGAGGGCAATGTGGGAGGGAAGGGTTAGATTGATTTTGGAGTAGCTTAAAAGGTCGGCACAACATGGTGGGCTGAAGGGCCTGTATTGTACTGTTCTATTCTATGTTCTTAAGACCGCCCATTAACTGCACCTTCTCAAGACTTTTGGCTTTGCCAGTGACTCGGCTTCTTGTGAATGAGTCAACAGTATGCCATTCCTATGGATTGTAAACTCTGTATCTCTTCACAGAGAAGCGGGGAGGGGAGCAGGGGCAGCCAGTGCTTGTGACAGGCAACACACAAGTAAATCCAACCCACAAACTGGCTTTCAAGCTTAACTTTAATTCGGTCATAAAATGAAATGTAACATGGCGGAGGGGTGTGGGGGGGCTCAGGGATGGGGGATTAAACACACCAGATTTCAGCCCAGGGCCGGCTACTGTCCATTGGGGTACCCAGAGCTGCCATTTCTCCCTCGGTGGAGGAGCAAAGTTCCTGACTGGGGTGCCTGGAAGTCACGATTCGCTGTCTGAGGTGGAGCTTTCCCGGCTGATCTCGATCTGGAGCGAGGGCAGGTTGTCCAGCCGACTCTTCTTGTGTGAGCGTTCCTTCTCCCGGATCAGGGCACCCCAGGCTCGCTGCAGTGCCGTGTCGCCATCCTCTTCCTTCTCCTCTCCCGCTGCCGGCTCCTCCTCGTCCTTCACCGCAGGAGCGTCCTTGTCCGCCTCTTTCTCCGGCAACTTCTCCCCTTTCCCGCGTACCTTCCCTAGACGGCTCCACAAACCCCCTGTTGGGAAGAGCGGAACGTCAGCTTGTGCCAACATCATTATCAAGAGACTGGCCTCTCCCCCAACAAGGCATGGAGGTGAGGGAGGGAAGGGTGGGAGGTAGGGGGAGTGAGGGAGGTCAGGGAAGGTAGAAAGAGGCAAGTACACACACATTATCACCAAGAGCAAATGCTTCAAGTTGAAGATTGGCAAGAATTTATTTAGAATCCAATAAAATGTCTGAAACAAGTTACAGAAACCAGGTGAGAGTAAACATCAGGCATATTGTGGTCACCCCACTGTAGGAACGATGTGGAGACTTTGGAGAGCATGAACTAATTTCAAGTCTTTTGCTCAGTACTGTAGAACTCGAGTTAGGCTGCAACTGGTGTATTGCATACAGTTCTGGGCACCTCATCATAGGAAGGATGTCGAGGCTTTGGAGAGGGTGCAGAAGAGGTTACCAGGATGTTGCCTGGATTAGAGGGCACGTGCTGTATCGAGTGGTTGGACAAACTTGGGTTGCTTTCTCTGGAATGACGGAGGCTGAGGGAGATCTGATTGAGGTTTATAAGATTATGAGAGGGACAGATAGTGTAGACAGACAGTATCTTTTATCCCCAGGTTTGAAATGTCTAATACCAGAGGGCATGCATTTAGGGTGAGAGGGAGTAATTTCAAAAGAGATAGGAGGTAAGATTTGCTTTTTCCTCAGAGTGGTGGGCGCCTTGCAAAGGGTGGTAGAGGCAGATACGATAGAGGTATTGAACAGTCTCTGAATGTGAGAGACATGGGAGGACGGGGACACTGTGTAGACAGACGGGACAGGTTTCGTTGGGCATCTGATTACTGATGAGTTCAGCAGGATACAGTAGGCCGAAGGGGCACAACGCAGATAGTTGAAGCTTAGAGTCATCAAGAAGTATAGCACAAGAAGTATAGCCCATCTAGTCTGTGCTGAACCATTTAAACTGCCCATCAACCTGCACCCAGACCATATCCTTCCTATCCATGTACCTAGCCAAACTTCTCTTAAACGTTAAACTGAGCTCATTCCACACTCTCACAACCCTGAGTGAAGAAGTTTCTCCTCATGTTCCACTTAAACTTTTCACCTTTCACCCTGAACCCGTGACCTCTAATTGTAGTCCCACCCAACCTCAGTGCTTGCATTTACCCTATCCATACCCCTCAGTTTTACATATCAAATTTCCCCTCAATCGTCTACATTCTAAAGAATACAGTTCTAACCTATTCAATGTTTTCTAATAACTCAGGTCCTCCAGACCCAGCAACATTTGTACAGTTTACAAATTTCTCTGTAGTCTTTCAACCTTGTTTACCTATTTCCTGTAGGTAGGTGACCAAAATTGCACACAATACTCCAAATGAGACCTCACCAATGTCTTATACAACTTCGACAATAACATCCCATCTTCTGTACTTAATACATTGATTTAGGAAGGTCAATGCGCCAAAAGCTCTCTTTATGACCCGATCGACCTGAGATGTCACTCTCACTGAGTGGACCTGTGTTCCCAGATCCCTCTGTTCTACTGCACCCTTCAGTGCCCTACCATTTACCGTGTAAGGTCTACCCTGGCTGGTCCTACCAAAGTGCAAAACGTCACACTTGCCTGCACTAAATTCCATCTGCCATCTTTTTCTGCCCATTTTCCCAGCTGGTTGAGATTTGCTGCAGGCTGTAATAGCCCCTTTTCACTGTCTACTACACCCCCAAGTCTTGGTGTCATCCGCAAATTTGCTGATTCAGTTTATCACATTAGCATCCAGATCATTGATATAGACGGCAAACAGCAAAGGACCCAGCACCGATCCCCCGGGGACACCGATAGTCACAGGCATCCATCTCCTACCACTCTCTGGCTTCGCCCAGAAAGCCAAAGTCTAATCCAGTTTACTACCTCCTCCTGAATGCCAAATGACTGAGCCTTCTTGACCAACCTCCCATGCAGGACTATGTCAAATGCCTTGCTGAAGTTTACATAGACAACATCCATTGCCTTGTCTTCATCAACTTTCCTGGCAGCTTCCTCAAAAAGCTCTACAAGATTGGGTAGACATCACCTACCAGGCACAAAGCCATGCTGACTGTCCTGAATCGGTCCATGCCTATCCAGTTCCTCAGAATACCTTTCAATAACTTTCCCACTACTGATGTCAGGCTCACTGGCCTACAACTTCCTGATTTGTTTTTAGAGCCTTTCTTAAACAGTGAAGTGGCATTGGCTCCCCTCCAATCCTGTGGTACCCCTCCTGTTGCTAAGGATGATTTAAAAATCTCTGCCAGGGTCCGTGCAATTTCTGCACTTGCCTCCCACAAGGTCCGAAGGAACAGCTTCTCAGATCCCGGCCTCAAGACAGCAGACAGCTCCTCTGTTATCTGTACTGCCTCGTATCTATAGATTCTGTACCCAGTATCTGTAGAAGCCCTGAAGATTCTCCTTCGCCTTGTCTGTTGGAGCAACCTCAGGGCGAGGGTTAACTAGGTGATGCAGCTTGATGGGCCAGAAATGCCTGTTCTGCACTCTCTCTCTAACTAAATACATTTTTATTGAGGGAAATCATGTCTGACGTACTTTGAGGATGCAAGGAACAGTGTGGATAGAGCTACAGCAGACACTGCCTCTGACCGTTCACCTCCTCCCTGCAAGATTAGCCTGCTGAAACAGGGCGAACTTACCCGTTTTCTTGCCCTTGTCCGGTGGGAAGCTCCTGCTGTCCTGTTTGGAAAAGCCCAGCCTGCTGTGGACGTCTGTCTGAGGCTCACGCCGGCTGACACTGACGCTGTGTGGCGAGTGCGGCCGCTTCCCCAGCCTCTGCCTCACACCTGCAACCGAAACAGAAAGCAGAGTGGCAGTGAGAGGTTGCCTGGCGATGCCTCGACTGGAGATCAAATGTAGACACACACACACAGACACAGACACGCAGACTCACAGACACACGGACTCACACATACACACACACACACACACACACAGAGACTCACACAGACACACACACACACACACACGGACTCACACAGACACACAGACACACACACACATAGCTGATGTGCAGACGGAGCTCGGGAGCCAAGTGCACAGCTTGTTGAAAGCGGCCACACGGACCGACAGGAGGGTAAATAAGGCGTACGGCATGCTTGCCTTTATTAATCACGGAACTGAGCTCGAGGTGAGATGTTGTAGCTTTATACAGTCTGGTCAGACCACTATAGGAAGGGTATCAAGGTTTAAGAGGCGGCGCAGAAGAGGTTTACCAGGATGCTGCCTGGATTAGAGGGCACGTGCTATAACGAGAAGCTGGACAAACCTGGGTTGTTTTCTCTGGAGCAGTGGAGATTGAGGGGAGATCTGACAGAGGTTTAAAGGTTTATGAGAGTCATAGATAGAGCTGACAGACAGTTCTATTTCGCAGGGTTGAAGTGTCTAAGAGCAGAGGGAATGTATTGAAGGTGAGGGGCAGAGTTGTGAATTGGTTTCTGATTGTCAGGTACTGAGGTACAGAGTACCATTCATGCAGATCACTCAATTACAACAGTGCATTGAGGTAGAATAAGATTAAACAACAGAATGCAGACTCATGTTACAGTTACAGGGACAGTGTAGCGCAGGGAAACAGTGAGGTAGATTGTGAAGTCAAGTGTCCCAGGCGACCGTTCGATACCTTTATAACAGCGGGCAGAAGCTGACCTTGAGCCTGGTGGGACGTGCTTTCAGACTTTTGTTTCTGCCCGCTGGCAGAAGAGAGAGTGTCTGGGAAGGATGCTTTGCCAAGGCCGAGGGAAGTGTAGATGGAGCCCGTGGAGGGGAGGCTGGTTCCAGTTATGTTCTGAGCTGTGTTCACAACTCTCTGCTGTTCCCTCCAATCTTGGACAAAGCAGCTGCTGTACAAAGCTGTGAGGCTTTCAAATGGTGTATCAAGCAAAATTGGTGAGGGTTGAAGGAGATATGCCCAAAGTTTCTTCAGCCTCTTTAAGCAAGATTAAAGTGTTACATATGAGGAGCATTAGATATGTCTGGGGCTGTACTCACTGGAGTTTAGAAGAATGGGGGGGAGCTGGGGTTCTAACAGAAACCTAACAAAAAATGAAAGGCCTAGACAGAGTGGATCTGGACGGGAGCCTAAGACCAGAAGGCGCAGCCGCAGAATACAAGGACATCCCTTTTGAACAGAGATGAGGAGGAATTTCTTTAGCCAGAGGATGGTGAATCTATGGAATTCATTGTCACAGACAGCTATGGAGGCCAAGTCATTGAGCAGAGGCTGAGGGTTCATGATTAGTCAGGGTACAACAGTGGGGGGGGGGGGGGGGGGAGGAGGCAGGAGAATGGGGTTGAGAGGGATAAAAAATCAGCCATGATGGAATGGCAGGGTGGACTTGATGGGCAGAATGGCCTCATTCTGCTCCTATGTCTGACGGTCTCAATGTTGATCTTGTGATGAACATTGTCAGTCTGAAATGAAGCAGAGGAACGTGGCAGCACTGGCTGCTGGGAAACCGCGTACTGCCGGTGTGGTGTAAGCATAAGCTGGGGACACAGGAGGTTGCAACGGCTACTCCAGCCCCAATCAACTTGAACATGGACTGTACACGTGTGTGGGAACGGGGACTGTACCAGTGACTGAGCTGAACATGGGCTGTACACGTGTGTGGGAACGGGGACCGTACCAGTGAGAGCTGAACATGGACTGTACACATGTGTGGGAACGGGGACCGTACCAGTGACTGAGCTGAACATGGACTGTACACGTGTGTGGGAACGGGGACCGTACCAGTGACTGAGCTGAACATGGACTGTACACGTGTGTGGGAACGGGGACCGTACCAGTGACTGAGCTGAACATGGGCTGTACACGTGTGTGGGAACGGGGACCGTACCAGTGACTGAGCTGAACATGGACTGTACACGTGTGTGGGAACGGGGACCGTACCAGTGACTGAGCTGAACATGGACTGTACACGTGTGTGGGAACGGGGACCGTACCAGTGAGAGCTGAACATGGACTGTACACGTGTGTGGGAACGGGGACCGTACCAGTGAGAGCTGAACATGGACTGTACACGTGTGTGGGAACGGGGACCGTACCAGTGACTGAGCTGAACATGGACTGTACACGTGTGTGGGAACAGGGACCGTACCAGTGACTGAGCTGAACATGGACTGTACACGTGTGTGGGAACAGGGACCGTACCAGTGACTGAGCTGAACATGGACTGTACACGTGTGTGGGAACGGGGACCGTACCAGTGAGAGCTGAACATGGACTGTACACGTGTGTGGGAACAGGGACCATACCGGTGACAGAGCTGAACATGGACTGTACACGTGTGGGAACAGGGGCCGTACCAGTGACTGAGCTGAACATGGACTGTACACGTGTGTGGGAACAGGGACCGTACCAGTGAGAGCTGAACATGGACTGTACACGTGTGTGGGAACAGGGACCGTACCGGTGACAGAGCTGAACATGGACTGTACACGTGTGGGAACAGGGGCCGTACCAGTGACTGAGCTGAACATGGACTGTACACGTGTGTGGGAACAGGGACCGTACCAGTGACTGAGCTGAACATGGACTGTACACGTGTGTGGGAACGGGGACCGTACCAGTGAGAGCTGAACATGGACTGTACACGTGTGTGGGAACAGGGACCGTACCGGTGACAGAGCTGAACATGGACTGTACACGTGTGGGAACAGGGGCCGTACCAGTGACTGAGCTGAACATGGACTGTACACGTGTGTGGGAACAGGGACCGTACCGGTGAGAGCTGAACATGGACTGTACACGTGTGGGAACAGGGACCGTACCGGTGAGAGCTGAACATGGACTGTACACGTGTGGGAACAGGGGCCGTACCAGTGACTGAGCTGAACATGGACTGTACACGTGTGTGGGAACAGGGACCGTACCGGTGACAGAGCTGAACATGGACTGTACACGTGTGTGGGAACAGGGACCGTACCAGTGACAGAGCTGAACATGGACTGTACACGTGTGTGGGAACAGGGACCGTACCGGTGACAGAGCTGAACATGGACTGTACACGTGTGGGAACAGGGGCCGTACCAGTGACTGAGCTGAACATGGACTGTACACGTGTGTGGGAACAGGGACCGTACCGGTGACAGAGCTGAACATGGACTGTACACGTGTGTGGGAACAGGGACCGTACCGGTGACAGAGCTGAACATGGACTGTACACGTGTGTGGGAACAGGGACCGTACCGGTGACAGAGCTGAACATGGACTGTACACGTGTGGGAACAGGGGCCGTACCAGTGACTGAGCTGAACATGGACTGTACACGTGTGTGGGAACAGGGACCGTACCGGTGACAGAGCTGAACATGGACTGTACACGTGTGTGGGAACAGGGACCGTACCGGTGACAGAGCTGAACATGGACTGTACACGTGTGTGGGAACAGGGACCGTACCGGTGACAGAGCTGAACATGGACTGTACACGTGTGGGAACGGGGACCATACTGGTGACAGAGCTGAACATGGACTGTACACGTGTGTGGGAACAGGGACCGTACCGGTGACAGAGCTGAACATGGACTGTACACGTGTGGGAACAGGGGCCGTACCAGTGACTGAGCTGAACATGGACTGTACACGTGTGTGGGAACAGGGACCGTACCGGTGACAGAGCTGAACATGGACTGTACACGTGTGTGGGAACAGGGACCGTACCGGTGACAGAGCTGAACATGGACTGTACACGTGTGGGAACGGGGACCATACTGGTGACAGAGCTGAACATGGACTGTACACGTGTGGGAACGGGGGCCGTACCAGTGACAGAGCTGCTCCCTGCACTGGGCAGCTGTCTCTCTGCCAGTTGCCGTTTCTCTTGCAGCAGCAGCCGGACGTCCGACACCTTCTCCGCCGAAAGCCTGGAACCGATCCGGCTCTTCACGTTGCTGGACACAATTGTCATGTTCGTTTCTGGCCTTATGGAATTCCTGGAGAATCAGAGCACCGGATAAACATGAGGATATGTTCACAGCAGGAGCGCCGCACGGCTGTAGCAACCTCTGGAAGCTTTGGCATAAACTAAACAAAACACTGCAGAAACTCAGCAGGTCGGGTAGCGTCTACGGAGAGGAACAAACTGTTGATGTTTCAGGCTGAGACCCTTCACCAGGACTGGAAACGAAGGGGGCAGAGCCAGAGTAAGGTGGGTAGGGGAGGGGGAGGAAGGAGTAAGGGTACAAGCTGGCAGGTGAGCCCAGGTGAGGGGGAAGGTTGGTGGGTAGGAGAGGGGGTACTGAAGTGAGAAACTGGCAGGTGATAGGTGGAAGAGGTAAAGGGCTGAATATGGAATCTGACAGGAGAGGAGAGGAGAGTGGACCATGGCAGAAAGGGAAGGATAAGGGAAACCAGAGGGAAGTGATGGCCAGGAGAGAAGAAAAAAGGGGAAAGAGGGAAGCGGGAGGGAGAAAGAGAAGACAAAGGGGGTGGTACAATAGCAATTAGTGCAATGCTATTACAGAGTCAGCGACCCAGGTTCAATTCCCGCCCCTGTCTGTAAGGAGTTTGTATGTTCTGCCATGACTGCATGGGCTTCCTCCGGGTGCTCTGGTTTCTTCCCACATTCCAAAGACAAACCGGTTAGTAGGGTAATTGGTCACATGGGTGTAATTGGATGGTACAGGCTCGATGGGCCAAAGGGCCTGTTACTGTGCTGTAAAAGTAAATAATAAATAAATAAATAACTGGAAGTTAGAGGAATCTGTGTTACTCTTTCTACTTTTTAGAAACATAGAAAACCTACAGTACAATACAGGTCTTTTGTCCCACAATGCTGTGTCAAACATGAACTTACTTCAGAAATTACCTAGGGTTACCCACAGCCCTCTATTTTTCTGAGCTCCATGTACCTGTCCAGGAGTCTCTTAAAAGACCCTATTGTATCCGTCTCCACCGCCACTGCCAGCAGCCCATTCCACGCACTCACCATCCTCTGAGTAAAAAACTTACCCCTGGCATCTCTTCTGTACCTACTTGCAAGCACATTAAACCTGTGCCCTCTCGTGCTAGCCATTCCAGCCCTGGGAAAAAGCCTCTGACTATCCACACGATCAATGCCTCTCATTATCTTGTACACCTCTATCAAGTCACCTCTCATCCTCTGTCGCTCCAAGGAGAAAAGGCTGAGTTCTCATGTTCCCCAATCCAGGCAACATCCTTGTAAACCTCTCTGCACCCTTTCTATAGTTTCGACATCCTTCCTGTAGTGAGGTGACCAGAACTGAGCACAGTACTCCAGGTGGGGTCTGACCAGGGTCCTATATAGCTGTAACATTACCTCTCAGCTCCTAAATTCAATTCCACAATTGATGAAGGCCAATGCACCGTATGCCTTCTTAACCACAGAGTCAATATGTGCAGCAGCTTTGAGTGTCCTATGGACTCAGACCCCAAGATCCCTCTGATCCTCCACACTGCCAAGAGTCTTACCATTAATACTATATTCTAACATCATATTTGACCTACCAAAATGAACCAACTCACACTATCTGGGTTGAACTCCATCTGCCACTTCTCAGCCCAGTTTTGCATCATATCAATGTCCCACTGTAACCTCTGACAGTGCACGATCTCCCATTTTACCGTGTTATATTCCACTCAGCAGTTTATTCAATCAGCTTCCATCCCTCCCTGACCACCCCCAGATCCTTCTGGATTTCCCTTACAAACCACATTCCAAAAACACTATCAGTGGAAACTTGGGATACCTTACACTGCCTCCTCATCCTAATCCCTGATACAGAGCCAATGGGCCGAATGACATGATTCTGTCCCTATGTCTTATGGAATAACAGGGGCCCCAGCCAGATCCCCGTCGGTCACTCCAGTTCATCCTGCCTTTTGTGTACACACCCTAGCCATCAGACCTGTCTCCCCACACCAGATTAGATGTTATTAAAACTTGTGACATGTGGATGAAAACACACAGTTAAACGTGTCGTTTGCGTCAATGACCAATACGGTCTGAGGATGTGCTGGGGAACAGCCCACAAGCATCACCACGCTCCCAGTGCCAACACAGCATGCCCACAACTTACTAACCTCATACAAACATCTTTGGAGTGTGGGAGATGACCAGAGCTCCCGGAGGAAACCCACACGGTCACAGAGAGAATGTACCACGGTGGGAATTGACCCTGGTCACTGGTGCCGTAATAGTGTTACGTTAACTGCTACGCTACCCGAGAGATCCAGACTCTCCTCATTTGTCCAAACACATCCAATCACTGCCCTGCGTCCACCGGCAGACAGAGTGGATCATTGCCCTGCGTCCACCGGCAGACAGAGTGGATCACTGCCCTGCGTCCACCGGCAGACAGAGTGGATGTGAGCTCCGCCAGACTGGACTGCGTTACCTTTCATTTGCACATCTGGTTGGGGACAGGATGCAAACCGAGGGGGGGAGAGGCAGCAGAGTTGAATACCCACCTTATGGTCTTCAGCTGAGCCTCGACCTCGTCCGCGTACATCGTCATCTTCAGACTCTTCTTGGGCGAAGGCATTGAGATCATCTTCAGCTCGAGATCATAGTCCATCTCGTCAGAGTCTGAGCCCCGGGGGCTCCAGTGCCCGCCAGTGCGGCTGTCACTCCGGTACTCCACCACTACCCGGTCGTCCGCCTCCATGTCCTGCTCTGCCTCATCCTCCTCATCCTCCTCAGGAACGTTCCCCAGACCTGCAGGCAGTGAAATACAATCAGACCGGCAGGCACCCAAGGGAATGTTCAGCAGAGAGGTGTGATCACAGATGGGAGTAACCTGGTCTGTAGACACGTCCATTCCATCTCCAGGAACATTCAACCCCCCTCCCCCTCTCCCTCTCATTCCAAAAGCTGGAAACATGTGGAACTGGGCATAGTACAGTCCAAGCACAGATTCAGAACTCATTTCAAATGCTAAGGCATTGGTCATATCAGATTTGGAATATTGTGAGCAGTTGGGACCATATCTAAGAAAGGATGTGCTGGCGTTAGAGAAGGTTCAGAGGAAGTTCATGAGAATGATCCAGTGAATGAAAGGGTTAATTTATGGAGAGTGCTTGGGAATGATAGGGTATAAGTATGAGGAGCATTTGATGGCTCTGGGCCTGTACTCACTGGAGTTTAGAAGAATGGGGGCGGTGGAGCTGATTGAAACCTATTGAATATTGAAAGGCCTCGAAAGAGT
Source organism: Mobula birostris (assembly GCF_030028105.1). NCBI lineage: Eukaryota > Metazoa > Chordata > Chondrichthyes > Myliobatiformes > Myliobatidae > Mobula > Mobula birostris. Next base: position 3,829,604 of record NC_092394.1, read on the forward strand.
GGACGTGGAGAGGCCATTTCCTATAGTGGGGGAGTTTAGGACCAGAGGGCACAGCCTCAGAATAGAGGGACGTCCATTTAGAACGGAGACGAGGAATTTCTTCAGCTAGAGTATGGTGAATCTGTTGAACTCATTGCCACAGACGGCTGTGGAGGCCAAGTCATTGAGTATATTTAAGGTGGAGGTTGACAGGTTCTCGATTAGTCAGGGTGTGAAAGGGGTGGAGGAAGATGGGCTTGACACGAGCAACGGGGATTAGCGTAGATGAGTGCCAATGTCTGAGTGGGTCATTTCTGTCCTGTATGTTTCTATAATTCCAAGACCGGTACAATTGCCAGCCTCCTAAGAAGGGACCTGCCCCTCTCCTCCATACTTGCTGAAGATCTTTGCCAGTTATATTTTTCTAGCCTTTCTCAAGGATTATTGATTAGTAACACACTTGCTCGACATGCAGGCCATTTCCTGCGTTCTGATTTATCTCAGCTTTCCAGCATCTGTGGGACTGTATTAGAGCACCAGCAGAGACCCACCCACGAGGAACCCGCGGCCACACCAGTGCAGACTGACCAGTGTGGTGGTGCTTGTAATGCGACGCCAGCCCCACGTCATCGGGCAGGAAGCTCTTCCTTTTCAGGATGTCCCTCTGGATGCGCCTCGCATGGTAACGCCGCTTCCTGCAGAGAGAGACACCCCTTCGTGAGATCCCACCACATTCAGCATGAGTGAGCTGCCAGAGGGATTGGTCAAAGCAGGCAGAATTACAACACCGAAGAGGCAGATCATCAACACAAGAGATTCTGCAGACACTGGAAATCTACAGCAACACACAAAATACTGGAGAAACTCAGCAGGTCGGGCAGCATCTATAGAGGGGAATAAAGAGTGGATGTTTTGGGATGAGACCCTTCATCAGGACTGGAAAGGAAGGGAGCAGAGGCTAGAATAAGTGGAGGGGAAGGAGTACAAACTGGCAAGTGATAGGTGAGAGGGAAGGAGTCCTCATGAAAGACCTCAGCCTGAAACGTTGACTGTTTATTCTCCTCCCTAGGTGCTGCCTGACCTGCTGAGTTCTTCCAGTATTTTGTGAACATTATAGAAGCATTTGGATAGGTGCCGAGAGGGGAGTGTTATGGGCTGAATGCAGGCAGCGAGGGTGCTGTGTTTTTCTTCCTTCTCCCATCTGCGTGAGATGTGGGACATTTGAGAGACTTTGAACTTTTACTGTGCTCATGGACTTCTTCATCAAGTTATGGTATTGTTGCACTGTTGTAACTATATGTTATAATTATGTGGTTTTGTCAGTTTTTCCAGTCTTGGTCTGTCCTGCGTTTTTTGATATCACACCGGAGGAAATATTGTATCATTTCTTAATGCATGCATTACTAAATGACAATAAAAGAGGACTGCGTGTCTTCATCATCTAATTTAATCATGGGCTAGTTGGGCCAAAGAGCCTGTTTTGTGCTGTATTACTCCAGGATTCTGTAAAGACCGCAGGCACTCAGAACCTTAGTGCTCACAGTAGAGGGGCGGAACTTGCCTGTGGCAGAGACCTATGGGTCCAGCAATCTTGCTGACACACACCCTACAATTCTGTGCCAGAGGTGACACCCTCCATGTGAGATTATTCTGGGATCTGACGGTTAGTGGCTCCAAGGGATGAGGAGAGCAAGCACAGGATTTCATTGCACCTGTCACTGCTGCATCTCCACTTACAGTAAACATGCACCCGCTTCAGACTTAAGCATGTAATGCCAAGCGTTTGTAAGACGGTGATCAGATGCATTAGGAGGACTGAGAATAGTTTTGGGCACTATAAACAAAGAAAAGATATGCTGGCATTGGGGAGGGTCCAGAGGAGTTCACGAAAATGATCCCAGGAATGAAAGGGTTTACCTATAAAGAACATTTGACTTGAGTCTGGCCCATATTCACTGGAGTTCTGAAGAATGAGGGGGATCCTGTTGAAACCCTCCAAATACTGCAAGAGCTAGACAGAGTGGACAGGGAGAGGATGTTTGTTGTAGGTGAAAGTCTGGGACCAAAGAGCACAGCCTCGGAATACAAGGACATCCCTTTGGAACAGAGACGAGGAGGAATTTCTTTAGCCAGAGGATGGTGAATCTGTGGAATTTATTGTTCGAGACGGCCGTGGAGGCCAAGTTATTGAGTATATTTAAAGCAGAGGTTGTAGGTTTTTGATTAGTCAGGTTATAAGAAGGCAGGAGAGAGGGGTTGAGAGGGATAGTCACGATGGAGTGGTGGCACATACTTGACGGGCGCAAGGCCTCATTCTGCTCGTATGATTTCTGGCATATAGTCATAGTCATACTTCATTGATCCCGGGGGAAATTGGTTTTCGTTACAGTTTCACCATAAATAATTAAATAGTAATAAAACCATAGTAATATGTAAATTATGCCAGGAAATAAGTCCAGGACCAGTTTATTGACTCAGGGTGTCTGACCCTCCAAGGGAAGAGTTGTAAAGTTTGATGGCCACAGGCAGGAATGACTTCCTATGACGCTCTGTGTTGCATCTCGGTGGAATGAGTCTCTGGCTGAATGTACTCCTGTGCCCACCCAGTACATTATGTAGTGGATGGAAGACATTGACCAAGATGGCATGCAACTTAGACAGCATCCTCTTTTCAGATACCACCGTCAGAGAGTCCAGTTCCATCCCCACAACATCACTGGCCTTACGAATGAGCGTGTTGATTCTGTTGGTGTCTGCTACCCTCAGCCTGCTGCCCCAGCACACAACAGCAAACATGATAGCACTGGCCACCACAGACTCGTAGAACATCCTCAGCATCGTCCAGCAGATGTTAAAGAACCTCAGTCTCCTCAGGAAATAGACGGCTCTGACCCTTCTTGTAGACAGCCTCAGTGTTCTTTGACCAGTCCAGTTTATTGTCAATTCGTATCCCCAGGTATTTGTAATCCTCCACCATGTCCACACTGACCCCCTGGATGGAAACAGGGGTCACCGGTACTTTAGCTCTCCTCAGGTCTACCACCAGCTCCTTAGTCTTTTTCACATTAAGCTGCAAATAATTCTGCTCACACCATGTGACAAAGTTTCCTACCATAGCCCTGTACTCAGCCTCATCTCCCTTGCTGATGCATCCAACTATGGCAGACCCCAAAGTCGCTGAAGAAATGTATAAACAGCATCATCTGGAAGGCAGCAGGAAGCGGATGGACTGGGGTTTGAGAACATTTAGCCATCATGCATGATCTACAGGGAAGGAAACTGCTGCCCCCTACTGGTGCTAGCCTGCACCCATCGCCAGCCTCCAGCTGCTCGCATATACTTGTGGTCTGCCCCCAGAAAATCCTTGTGTTTGTTGGTTTTTAGCACCAACAACACATTTCCCCGTTTGTTTGAATGTGTACCTGGTAAGTGAATAAATCTGTCTGAGGATGCTGCCTGGATTAGAGAGCATGATTTATGAGGAAAGGTTGAACGAGCCAGGGCTTTTCTCTTGGAGTGAAGGAGGACGAGAGGCGACCTGATTAGAGGTGTACAAGATGGTATGAGGCAAAGGTAGAGTGAACAGCCAGAGACGCTCCCAGTACACCACAGGACATCCATTTAAGGTGATTGGAGGAAAGTATAGGGGGAAGTCAGAGGTTTTTTTTAAACACAGTGCAGTGGGTGCATGGAACGCGTGGCCTGGTCTGGTGGGAGAGGCAGATACATTAGGGACAATTAAGAAACTCTTAGAGAGGCATATGGATGATAGAAAAATGGAGGGTTTTGTGGGAAAGAAGCATTAGGTTGATCTTAGATAAGGTTAAAAGTTTGGCTCAGCATTGTGGGCCAAAGGGCCTGTACTATTCCATGTTCTATGCCCTCTGCAGACAGCAGGCGAGGCACAGGGTTGCGCTAAACTCTCACAAACTGCATGGAAGATAGATATTCAAAGCAAGGGGCCACTATCAACACTCTCAGGCGGCGAGGAATGGATAAGTAATCCAGAATAACATGAGGATCCCATGGGACGGCACAGTAGCGTAGTGGTTAGCACAACGCTTTATAGTTTCAGTGACCCAGGTTCAATTCCCACTGCTGCCTGTAAGGGTCTTGTATCTTCTCCCCGTGACCGCGCAAGTTTCTTCCCACAGCCCGTATTAGTTGGTAGGTTAATTGGTGATTGTAAATAGTCTGTGATGATGCCAGGGGATTGCTGGGTGGTGCAGCTCGCAGGTCCGGAAGAGCCCGTTCTGCTCGGTATCTTGATAAATAAACAAATAAAGGGTCAGGTGCAGGTCAATGGGACAAGTCAAAACAACAGTTGCTGTGCTGTAGGGCTCTATAACTTTGAACAGCCCGTAAGTACTCAGGTCTAACAGCGTGGCACACGACCCAGTGCCCCCACCGCACTCACCAGGAGTTCGACAGAATCCCCTTCATTCCACCATAATTAGGATTCCCGTACTTCATGTAATACTGACTCCGCCTTGCGGCTCCCAATTCCTTTCGGTCATCTGGAAGAGGGCACATGGCATCAGTAACAGCCCAGCAGAGGTGCCGACGATAAGCCCTCTCCTCTGGCGCCACTGATGCTAACCCCAAATCAGAATCAGGTTTATTACCACTGATACGTGTTGTGAAACCTGTTGTTTCCAGTGCAATACATAAAATATACGATATATTACAGCATGAAATACATTTATAAAAAAATAAATAAGTAGTGTAAAAATAGTGAGGTAGTGTTCATGGACCATTCACAGATCTGATGGCAGAGGGGAAGAGGGCGTTTCTGAAATGTTGTGTGTGTGTCTTCAGGCTCCTGCATTTCCACTCTCATGAGAAGAGGGTATTTCCTGGTTGATGGGGAACTTTAATGAGGGAAGCTGTCTTTGTAAGGCACTGCTTCTTGAACATGTCCTGGATGCTGGGGAGACCAGAGCCCATGATGGGGCTGGCTGAGTTTACAATCCTCTGCAGCTTTTTCTGATCCTGTGCAGTGGCCCCTCCACACCAGACAGTCATGTAACCAGTCAGAACACTCTCCACAGTACCGCTGTAGAAATTTGCTAGAGCAGGAAGCTAGGACGCCTGACATCTCTGGCCCTGTTTCAGTGAGATTACCCATCCATTTCAGCAGCTTGTGTTATACAGTAACGGGAGGCCAGCAGCCCGCCTGCTGCATCGTTCAGACAGACTGTATTGTTCCTCATGCCCCTAACTCTCACCCCACAAACTGTGGTCAACAGCCATGAAGACTGCAACTGACTCAGCACCCGGTAAGGAAGCAAACTCCAGATCTCTACCTGAGTGTGTGTGAAGATGCATTTTCTGACATCACACCTCCACAATGTTAAGAAATGCCCCCTTGTTCTGGTCATCCCCAGAGGACATAATTTCCAACTATCAGACATAAAGGGCCGATATGGAGAGGATGTTTCCAATAGTAGAACAGTTGAGGACCAGAGGACACAGCCTCAGAATAGAAAGATTCAGTCTGATGTGCTGAAGGGCCTGTTCTGTGCTGTACTCTACTCTTCTACATACTATTGAAAGTATCTGCAAAATGCTGGAGCAACTCAGCAGGTCAGGCAGTGTCCAAGGAAATGTTTCGGACTGAGACCATTCGTTAGTACTGGAAAGAAAGGGGGAAGATAAGAAGGTGGGGGGAAGGGAAGGAGGGCAGCTAGAAGGTGACAGGTGAAGCCAGGTGGGTGGGAAGGGTCAAGGGCTGGAAAGGAAGGAATCTGATAGGAGAGGAGGGTGGACCATAGGAGGAAGGGGAGGAGGAGGACATCAAGTGGAAATGGCAGGTGAGAAAAGGTAAGAGGCCAGAGTGGGGAATAGAAAAAGAGTGGAGAGGGAAGGTAAACATTCTTAACAGAAGGAGAAATGGAGATTCACGCCATGAGGTTGGAGGCTACATAGATGGAATGTAAGGTGTTGCTCCTCCACCCTGAGGGTCCCACTAGAGGCAGCCACGGACCAACATATCAGAAAGCGAATGGGAATCAGAATTAAGATGTTTGGCCACCGCAAAGTCCCGCTTGAGGTAGATGGAGTGGAGGTGCTCGATTTGCAACTGGTCTCACCAATGCATAGCAGGTCGCATCAGGAGCACCGGGCACAATAGGTGACCCCAGCAGATTCCGAGGTGAAGTGTTGCCTCACCTGGAAACTGCTTGGGGCCCTGAATGGAGGTGAAGGAGGAGGTGTGGGGGTAGATGTAGCATTTCGGCCCCTTGCAGGGATAGGTGCTGGGAGAGACAAATGGACAAGGGAATCACGGAGGGAGCAATTCCTGCGGAAAGTGGAGAGTTGAGGTAGGATCCTTTCGGAGATAGCAGAGGTTTCAGAGAATGAATGTGTTGGATGTGGAGGCTCATGAAGTGATAGGTAAAAACAAAAGGAACTCTATCACTATTAAGGCAGTGGGAAGACAGGGTGACCATCGAGGAGATGCAGGTGAGGGCAGCTTCAATGGTGGAGAGAAACCCTGTTCTGTGAAGGGGCACATCATGCAAGTATAACAAATGCATAGGGTCCCGGGCAGCAGTAACTGTGCTGGTTGCTACATTCAGTCAGCAAAAGTGTTCGACGGTTATACCAAACTAACATCAGCATTCGGACATGTCGGTGAAATTAGAAGCATCGTAGCCTGAAGCAGCTCGTGGCAAGTAACGACCTTTTGTTGGTTCATGCTGTGTGTTTGGGTTTGAAACACAGTTTTGAAAAGTCAGTGCTGCCTGTCCAGTTGGGGACTGAAAGCTGTACAGTGGTGTTTACCTGAGTAGTTTCACGCTTGGTTCTGTTAAATGTGAACTGAAATACTGCTTCGACTGCCGACAGCTGAATTGAATTTGTCGATGTTTTGTCTGGTTCGTGCACTTGTTAAACAACATGAATCAAGCTGGAAGCAGTGACCTTGAAGTCAAGACAGAGAGAAATTAAACAAACATGCGATGTTGAAGGTCAGACTATTGGAGGAAATGAAAATATTTATAGAGCCACAGAACAGGCTGTGACTACGTATAAAGCTGACTTTCAGGATGGCGTATGCACTGAAGACAGCGTGGTTAACGTGCGTGCAGCACGTTCTATTGCTAGCAGAGTGACTACAATACCTCATCGGCATGCACTAGGATGGAGACTGATTTAGCTGTGTTAAATGCAAGATAAGTATTGAGGGATAAACATGCTTTGGAAAAAAAGATGGAACAGCTTTAATGAAACCAGAAACAAATGGAAGAACAACTTGAAAAAAAGATGGAGCAGCTTAAGTTGTAGGAAGAAACTGATGCCAAGATGGCCAGAGTACAAGTGCTGAGTCTAAACGTGCTCCAGCAGGACAGCTCTGTGGTGACATGGAACAGAGAATATCCAACATACTCGATGTCAATGTGGACACATCTGTTCCTCTAATGTCTACAAGCAACAAGACTGAAGCCCAAGAGGTAGTTCAGGCTGTTCACCCTCAGCCTGCACTGAGTTGGCACTCTGAACCTATGCCACATCCAACAGCACAAGGTGCGTCTGAGGACATTGACTTACACTGGTGACACCCGTGTTTCAGACGGTACCAAAGACGCTGCACTGGATGTGAAAGGAAATAACAAGCAGAGTGATGGAACAATAACGTATCGCATCCCTGCCTAAAAGAGAGATTCAAATCTTCAATGGCAATCCATTGCAATGTCACTCATTTATCAGGGCTCTCAAGAGCAGCATTGAAGGCAAGACGGATAACTATGGTGACCATCCTAATTACTGGAACAGTTCACTGGAGGTTACCGGAGAGAGCTTGTTAGAAGTTGCTAGTGGGCTGGCCCAGAGCAAGGATATCTAAAGGTCCAAGCTTTACTACAGGAACATTTTGGTGATAAGCACAAATTGCTGCAGCCTATATGGAAAAGGCTGTTTCTTGATCACATATTAAGTCAGAAGACACAAAAGCTCTTTAAGGTTATAGTCTTTTTCTTACAGGCTGTAGCAAGATGTGCAGGACATATGAGAGTTGGACTTGCCTGTTAATATGTGGATTGTTGTGAATAAATTACCCGATAAACTTGGGGGAAAATGGAGATTGGCGGCCTATAAGCTGCAAGAAAAACACAACTGTAAGGTTACTTTCGCAGACAGTATTGATTTTATTGAAAGGCAAATAAAGTTTGCTACACACCCAGTGTTTGTAGAGAAATACAATGCTACATCACCAGCAGCAAGTAAAGGTGTGAACAAAACTGGATCACAAACTTGTTCTCAAGCTAAAAGAAGCAGCTTTCCCACTACTGTGGAAAGCGAAGCTGAACTGGTGAAAAGGTTACAGATTGGAAACAAGCCGTGAATGAAGCGAACACAGCAGAGAGTACCACCCCGGTATCTATTGGCCTTCCGGGGGCTGGTGATCATGATTGTAAACTTCCTATCATTCCAGCTCAGGTGAAGTCTAAGAAGGGTAACAAGACAGTGGTTACTTGTTTTCCTAGCTTATGGACTGTGCACAGTGAGCCTCATGAACAAGCTCAACCTGACAGGAAAAGGAACATGCATTCTCTTATGTACCATGGGTCATGACAAGGTTGAGAGCAGCTACATCATTTCAGGATTGAAAGTGGCTGGCTTAGCATGTATCCACAGGAATGTATGCCTGTTTACAAAAGGAACATTCCTTATCAGAGAGATCATTTGAAGGAAACTGAGCTGCTGATAGGGGTGAATGAGGTTAAGGCATTGCAGCCGCTGCAAGTGTTAACGATGGACCCTATGCAATCAGAACAATGCTGGGTTGGACTGGTAATAGGCCATGGAAAGGAGACCGTGGTGGTGGAAGAGGCTACACTCAGCCAGAGGTGACAGTTAATGGGATTTCAGTTCTGCACTTCAGGAGCAGCGATTCAAAACAGATTTTCCTGAATGCAGTCAAGAACAAGAAGCTGGTTTATAAGGAGATGATCACATTCCGGAACAGACTGCTTACCAGAAAGAGGACAAGTGTAAATGTTGAGATTTTACGTCTCCTGTGTCGAAGCAGCACACCATTGTAATTATTCCAGTATGATTATGATGGTTTTGGAATGCAGGAGCCTTGCATCTGTTGTCTATCTGCATTATATTCCGTGCTGTGCGTTTACTATGGTACCCAGCCACAGGTGGGGGCAGGGTAAAAGCAAAGGGAATAAGTCACATCTTCATGCTTTGTTCACCGTGGTTTGTATTGGAGAGTGACGGAGGTCGTATCTTTTGCCAATTGCTCAATAACACTTAGCTTACATTTGGGTATGCTTAGGCTTCAGCGCTTCAAGCTTATATATTTGCCAAACAAGGATCGAGAGCAGATGCTCGACTTTTGAAACAATCATTATTGGAGTGAGAGCCATCATGCAAGTATAACAAATCCACAGGGTTTCTGGCAGTAGCAGATGCATTGGTTTCGGTTTGCCGCTCCACAGTGGCCAAACATTAATTCTGATTCCCATTCCTGTTCTCACAATTTGGTCCATGGCTTCCTCTTGTACCACAATGAGGCCACTCTTGGGGTGAAGGAGAAGCATCTCACATTCCATCTGGGTAGACTTCAACCTGATGGCGTGAATATTGATTTCTCCTTCCAGTGAAAATACTTTCCCTCTTCTTCTATTCCTCATTCTGGCCTCTTACCCTCTTTCATCTCCCCCGGGCCCCCTCCTCTTTCCCTTTCTCCTATGGTCCACTCTCCTCTCCTGTAGATTCCTTCCTCTCCAGCCCTTTACCTTTCCCACCCACCTGGCTTCATCCATCATCTTCTAGCTATCCCCCTTCTCCTTCCCCCATATTTTTATTCTGGATTCTTCCCCCTTCCTTTCCAGTAGAGGGGTCTTGGCCCAAAACATCAACTGTTCATTTCCATGGATGCTACTTGACCTGCTGAGTACCTCCAGCATTTTATGTGCATTGCTCTGCATTTCCAGTATCTGCAGAATCTCTTGTGTTTTTGAAAGTACCCAGACTGGTTGCATCACGGTCTGATACAGCAATCTGAGCATGCAGGAATGTGAGTAGTTGTAATCTGTAGTGGACTTGTCCAAATGCAGCACAGGCATGTCCCTCCCCGCCATCGGCAGTACTTAGAACTTGGAATACATCCAAGTTCCAGCTCGTACATCTAGATGAGGTGTTGCCTCCAAAAAGCAACATCTATCAAAGATCCCCACCATCTGGGTCTATCGGGTAGGAAGTATAGAAGCCCAAAGTTCCACACCACCAGGTTCAGGAGCAGTAAATTCCCTTCAGCTATTCGGTACTTGAACCAACTGGCAAAATCTTGATCACTTTGCACTGAAATAGATTTTGTGTTTCTTTTAAACACAAGAGATTCTGCAGATGCTGGAAATCCAGAGTAACACACACAAAATGCTGGAGGAACTCAACAGGTCAGGCAGCATCTATGGACAGGAATAAACAATCATGTTTTAGGCCAAGACCCTTCATCAAGATGAAGAAGGGTCTTGGCTCGAAATGTCGACTGCATTTCTTTGATCTGTCTTTCCTTGTGCAAACTGTGTATAATTTATGCTTATGTTTTTCTTGTGAATGCTGATTTTCTGATGCTGTGTCTGTGATGCTTCTGTAAGTATTACTGAGCATACGTGTACTCGTGCACGCAACAATAAACTCAACACCTTCCCTCCGCTAGCCTGCAGGTCACCCTTGGGTACGGTGCAGCCCCTGCTCAGCCTCCGATCAGGGTCACGTGAAACCACAGGAGCAGGTGGTGGATGGGCGTATGAGCAGGCGGTGTATATCACAAGTCCTGGTTATGCAACCACTGACACCAGGCGATCTCTGAAGGGTATTGATAATGGCTGGGGTCACCTGTCTTGTAAAGACACTGTCCAGAAGGTGGCAATGGCAAACCACTTCTGTAGAAAAATTTGCAAGAACAACCATGATCCTGGAAAGACAGTGATTACCCAGATCATACGACACAAAACATAATGAACGGACGAATCAGGATGAAGGAAAGTGAACGAAACAGACCCTTGTGAGTCATTTTAGCGTTGTCTAAGTGGAGTGAATCATAGCGGATTGTAACACAGTATCACAGTATCCCTCTTTCAGGGAAAGCAGCCTGACTGCAGGAGACCCTGGGAAGAATGTGATGCTGACTACAACCGCTCAGCCAGCTGGCCTTCTCTCTGGGGCTAGCAGGCCCAGGAACTTCACTTACCTTTCGTGGCAAATCTCACTTGCAGCTTGTTCCCTTGTGGAGTCCTGATCGCTGGCCTCAGGTCGTTTCGAAGGATTGACGCCTGCTCAGCCTGTGACAGGGTGTCCAGCTGGGTAATGAGACAAAGAGGTAAGTGCACATGCCCCAGCCAGAATGAGCAGAGGTTACATCGCAATACAACAGCCTCCCACTGCCCCAAGGAGAGCACAAGGTCACGGCTCTCCCGCAACATGGAGCCACAGGAGCCCTCGATTGTTGGACTAGGTGTCTGGCACCATTATGAGAGAGGCAGAGAAACACACACACAATGCAACACCACGTCCCAGTAAGGCTGTCTGTGCACTAAAAGTTCTTGTACACTGAAGACATTGGAACCATGGATTAATCCTTACTACTTGACGTTTGGGTATGGCACAGTAGCGCAAAGCTATGACAGCACCAGCGGTCCACATTCAATTCCCACTACTGCCTGTGAAGAATTGGTACGTTCTCCCCATGACAGTGTGGGTTTCCCCCCACATTCTAAACGCTGTCTCTCCACATAAAGTTCAAATGACAAGCCCGTCAAACAGGAGATGCTGCTAATGCCTCCTCCCTGACGGTGTCCACAGGAGCCAGCTGTTTTCAGGCTGCTCAGCGGACTGTACTTAAAAAGACATTCTGCTGACTGGTTATGCACGGGTAGTGTAGCAGCTAGCGCAATGCTTTACAGTGCCAGCGATCAGGGTTCAAGTCCCACCGCTGCCTATAAAGTCTGCACATTCTCCCCAAGACCATGCAAGTTTCCCTCCCATGTTTTTCAGTTTTCTCCCACGTTCCAAAGACCTACAGGTTAGGGGTTAGTGAGTTATGTGCATGCTATGTTCACGTAGGAAGCATGGCGACATTTGCGGGCTGCCCCTGGCACATCCTCACACTGTGTTGGTCGTTGAGGTAAACGATGCATGTGTGTTTTGATGTACTTGTGACAAATAAAACTCAACTTTATCTTTATACGGCTAGGATGTAATTGAACTGTGGGGAGCATCACAGCCTTGCTAAACAGTGTCATCACATCTGCCCAAGGGCACGAGTTAGAGTCAGTGAGTATTGGTTGGGGACAGGGGACAGGGAACAGCACCTCAGTAAAGGGAGGAGCATCTGCCTAAGGGTATGTTTGCTGAGCCACTAGGGAAAGGAGCCATCCACCAATGCGATGGGATCGACGTACAAACGATGCTTTCGACAGACGTATTTACCCCAGTGTAGCTGCAACCCTCAGACATACCTCGTTGTTTGCCAGCAGTTTGCACACTACTTCCTCAGCGTTTGCAGGCTCCTTCTCTAACTCACCCTCCTCCTCCTCCTCCTCATCATCATCATCAGTCTTTTCGGACGAGTCACGTACATCAGAGCTGTCTGCCACCAAAATAAACACACCACATTCAGTCAAGGCAGCCTGAGCTGCTGACAAAGTTACACAGAAACTGCTCCTTTGGTCCAATTGGCCCATACTGACCCAGGTGTCCCATCTCTCTCCAAACCTTTTCAATCCATGTAAACACTGAAATTCCAGAGCAACACACACATGCTGGAGGGACTCCAGATGAGTTCTAAATCTTTCCAAGTGCCCACTTTTGATCTTCTCTGTAGACCCTTGCCAGGACTGCTTGTCCAGGAGTGAAACATCGAAGATCCTTGTCCTCAGTTTGTCTCAGCTGTTGGTCCTGATGAAGGGTCTCAGTCAAAACACTGACTGTTTATTTCTCTCCACAGATGCTGCCTTAGCTGCTGTGTTCCTCGAGTATTTTGTATGTAATGCATGCACTGATCCAAATGTCTTTTAAATGTCTCAATTAGCTCCTCCTTGAAGTTCCATATACAGTACTGAATGTGTCAACGTGGAGTGCAGAACGTTTGTAAATCTGACAGGAGCAAAGGATGTCGGGAATGGAGCGCCGTGGGAGGGGTGAGGGACAGGTGGCAGAGAAGGAATGCCAGGGGTGGGGGTGGCACAGGTGCAGACACACCCAGCCCTGAGACACCAGGCAAGGTCAATTGATTCCAGGTAATTGGTTTATTGATCATTACAGAATGTCTCTCTGATGCTTTCTGCTCCCTGTCCTCTCCCTTCCCCTTTTCCCAACCATGATTCCTGCCCCCTTCCCGCTCTCAGTCCACAATAGAGACCCATATCACAATCAGGCTTATCATCACTCACATACGTCATGAAAGGCTTCTTTGGCGGCAGCAGCACAGTGCAATACATAAAATTACTATTGTACTGTGCAGAAGTCTGAGGCAGTTATGTAGAAGACTTCTGCACAGTACTGTAGGAACAAAATCAGACACACCGAGTCTGCATGGCCATTCCATCATGGCTGATCTATTATCCCTCTCAACCCCATTCTCCAGCCTTCTCCTCGTAATTGTTAATGCCCTGACTAATCAAGAACCTATCAACCTCTTCTTTAAATATACCCATGTCTAAATGGATGTCCCTCCATTCTGAGGCTGTGCCCTCTGGTCCAAGACCCACCCACTATTGTAAATATCCCCTCAATGTGCATTGTACCCAGGCCGTTCAACATTTGATAGATTTCAATGAGATCTTCTCTCATTTGACCGAACTCCATTGAGTACAGACCCAAAGCCATTAAACGCTTCTCATAACCCTCTCATCTCCAGGATCATCGTCACAAACCACCGCTGGACCCTCTCCAATGATAGCACATCCTTTCTCAAATAAGGGGCCCAGAAATGCTCGCAATACTCCAAGCATGGTCTGACCAATGCCATATACGAGGGGTGATTGATAAGTTCGTGGCCTAAGGTAGAACGAGTCAATTTTAGAAAACCTAGCACATTTATTTTTCAACATAGTCCCCTCCTACATTTGAAACACTTAGTCCAGCGGTCGTGGAGCGTACGGATCTTGGACCTGCAGAAAATGTCCACGGCAGGGGTGATTGATAAGTTTGTGGCCTAAGATAGAAGGAGATGAGTTTACAGCTCTCGTTACATGCACATGCAGGTCAACTCTTTGAATGATTATGCAGAAAGTTTGAAGTTAATAACTCATCTCCTTCTACCTTAGGCCACAAACTTATCAATCACCCCTGCCGTGGACACTTTCTGGAGGTCCAAGATCCGTATGCTCCATGACCGCTGGTCTAAGTGTGTAAATGTAGGAGGGGACTATGTTGAAAAATAAATGTGCGAGGTTTTCTAAAATTGACTCCTTCTACCTTAGGCCACAAACTTATCAATCATCCCTCGTAAAGCCAGAGCCTTTGGCTGTGAACCAATTCAATCAAAACAGGGGCTTTAAGTTCTCAAGAAAGAGAATTCTGGGCAGTGTAACACTGGCTGAAGTACTGACTGCAATTTACAACAGCCACCCAAATACTCACACTAGTATTCCATCACATTCAGACAGCCAAGCAACAGCCCGATGCACAGTCAAAAGCGTTACTAAAGAACTTGTGTCTAGAAATTCCGTCCGGAGACTGACCATCAGCCTCACACGCTGAATGCCCAGGGTTCTACTCTCTGCTTTCTACCAAGTTTTCTTTCCCCAGTTAATCTATGCTCCAAGACACAAAGCCCAGCCTGAATAAAAGCAATCAGTTTTCCTCAAACCTGGTCGGAAGGTGTCACGGGAAGGGTGAAGTCAAATCAAGGGGGTTTAGGGGGTGGCATGGGACTACAGCTGTTAGTGTGACACTACAACAGTGCCAGCAACCTGGATTCAATTCTCATTGCTGTCTGTATGTTCTCCCCGTGAGAACGTGGGTTTCCTCCGGGTGCTCTGGTTTCCTCCCACATTCCACTGCAGCACAGAATCGGCCCTTCGGCCCACAATGTTATGGCAATCTACATAAACCTGCTCTACCATCAACTTAACCCTCCCTACTTTACAGTCCATAACCTTCCATTTTTCTTTCATCCATGTGCCCATCTAAGAGTCCCTTAAACATTCCTAATGTATCTGCCTCAACCATCACGCCTGGCAGGGTGGTCCACACACTCACCACTCTCTGTGTTAAAAAACCGATCTCTGACATCCTCCCTGTACTTTCCTCACTCATCGTAAACGGATGCTCTCTGGCATTGACCATTTCTGGCCTGGGATAAAGGTGCTACTTGCACCTCTGTCATGTGTCCTCTCAACCTCTCCTCATAAGACATGCTCCCTAATCCAGGCAGGGTCAAGGAGAAACACCTCATGTTCTGTCTGGGTAGCCTCCAACCAGATGGCATGAATGTCAATTTCTCCTTCTGGTTATTCTTCCCTCCCTCTTCTTCAATTCCTCACTCTGGCCTCTTACCTCTTCTCGTCTCCTGCCTATCACCTCCCCCGGTGCCCTCTTCCTTCCTTTCTCCCATTGTCCACTCTCCTCTCCTATCAGATTCCTTCCTCACCAGTCACTCATCTGGCTCCACTTATCGCCTTCCAGCTATATTCCTTACCCTCCTCTCACCGTTTCAATCTGGCATCTTCCCCCTTCTTTTCCAGTCCTGAAGAAGGGTCTCGGCACAAAACGTCCGTCGGTGCTGCCTGACCTGCCGAGTTCCTCCAGCATTTTGTGTGTGTTACTCGGTGAATCTCCTCTGCACCCCCTCTAAAGCTCTGACTGTCCACTCTATGCCTCTCGTGACCATACTACACCTCTAGCAATGCCAAGCAACTCCACGCTAGGAGAGGTCCATGGAGCTACCTTGCTTTCTTGAGCTGTGTCTGCCCTCGCCACCAGCCAGTTTATCAACGCTGGTGCCGGTGTCTGCTCCCACACTGAGGTTTATCATGGCGCGAGCAGCAGTGACATCGTCCAGCCAGACCACGTTACCTGCGAAACACCCGGGGAGAGGGGGGGGGGGGGAGAGAGAGAGAGAGAGAAAGAGAGAAAGAGAAAGAAAGAGAGAGAGAGAGATTCAGAAGCAAGACACCACAGCAGCAGCTTCACACCAGCTCCTGTGCCTCTCCCCACCACCCAGCAGACATCTGACCGGTAGCAAGTGGGTGGTTTGGTATAGGATGGGGCACTGGGAATGACGAATGTGTGGACTCATTTGCAATGTTTAAGAGAGATTTGAACAGTTACATGGAGGGCTCTGGTCCAGGTGCATGTTGATGGGACTAAGCAGAATAATAGTTCAGCACAAACTAGTTGGGCCCAAGGTCCTGTTTCTGGACTATAAGATATAGGAGCAGAATTAGGCCATTTGGCCCATCGACTCTAGTCCACCATTTCATCATGGCTGATCCAATTCCCTCTCAGCCCCAATCCCCTGCCTTCTCCCCATAACCCGTCATGCCCTGACTAATCAAAGATCTATCAACCTCTGCTTTAAATGTATCCAATGACTTGGCCTCCTCAGCCACCTGTGGCAATGAATTCCACAGATTCACCACTCTGTGGCTACAGAAATTTCTCTTCACCTTCGTTCTAAATGGACATCCCTCTATTCTGAGGCTGTACCCTCTGGTCTGAGACTCTCCTGTAGGAAACATCCTCTCCACAGCCGTCCTCTCAAGGCCTTTCACCATTCGATAGGTTTCAATGAGAATTCCCTTGAGTACAGACCCAGAACCATCACATGGTGACTCTTTCTGTGCTGTAGCTCTCTACGGCTCTAAGAGGGCACCTTGCATTCTTCTCAATTTTTCACCAGCCAAAAGCACCTCTATGACCCTGATGTGAAGACATTACTGTCAGTCAGACAGTCTCCACAGACAGCACTGACACAACCAGTTGTGCTGATGTTGGCCAAGGATGGATTCTGGCCTAGATCACTTTGCACTCACTCAAACGTGGTTCCAGGACTGGGTGAGGTGAAAGCAGCTGTGGAAGGATCTATTCTGACAGGGCAGAGCATGCCTCTCCTGCAGTGGTGCCAACCTTGGCACCTTAGCATCACCCTCTGCCCCTGCAAGAGAGTGCTGGCCCCCCTTGACCTGTGTTGGGAGATGGACGTGCTAGGAAAGGAATAGAGACTGCAAGTCTGATATCGAGGATAGTTAGGTTCAGACAGTCCTGGGTGAAGGAACCTCAACTATCTGACTACAGATCTGATACTGAGGATAGCGAAGTGAGGACAGTCCTTCGGCTACTGGTCTCTACTATCTGACTGAACCTCAACTCTTGGGACATCAAGGGCAGCTTCTACCTCACTGGTATAAGATTATTAAATAGCTCCCTAGTAGAAAACAATGGATTCTTAATCTCACAGTCTACCTTGTTAAGGTGAACAGCCATGTTGGAGAGGGTTATATTGAACTTGCAGACAGGCTTTTCCCAGAGGTAGGGTGAGACTGGAACTAGAGGTCATGGCTTAAGGGTGAAACGTGAAATATTGAAGGGGAACATGAGGGAGGTCTTCTTCATTCAGAGGATGGTGAGAGTGCGGAACAAGCTACCTGCACAAGTGGTGGATGTGGGTTTCATTGCATCATTCTGGGCAATTACATGGATGGGGAGGGTATGAAGGGCTATAGTGCAGGTATGGGTCAAGGGAACTAGGCAGGATAACAGTTTGGCATGAACTAGATGGGCCGAAGGACCTGTTTCTGTGCTGTATTCCTCTATGATTCTATTCCCATGAGGAGGCACATCCACCCTCTCAAACGCTGTCAGAATCCTCAGAAACCAGGGACTGACCCAGAATGTTGACTGCTTTCTCTTTCAGCAGATACTGTCTAGCTGACTGAGTTCTTCCAACATTTCTGCTTTCTGATAGGATTTCAGCAGTTACATCAACATCACTTCTTGTCTAGAGTGAGAACCTCACTGAACACTCACAAGAAGAGTCGTCAATCCACTCTATGCTGGATGGGGGGTATTCCTTAAAGTAGGCAAATATCTCTTCAGTGCTCATCTCATCGACCCCAATCACGTGGAGAGCTTCCAGGCGTACCTTGGGGATTGCTGCAAGGCATAGGCAGGAGTTAATCACAGCCAACGGACAGGAGAATGGACAAAGATCTATGTGACCATTAACGCACATCACAAGGACCTTCTTGTTTTTAACACTGAACCACATGAGGTGATATTTGATCAGTTTTGGAGGAATACAGAGATTGGGCCTGGAGAGATTACGGAGACGGGATGGGAAGGAATTTCAGCACAATAATGGAAGAATTTATTTGGAGAAACTGATTTGATATTTAATTATATAATCACACTACAGAATGCAAAGATACTGGAAATGCATGACTGGAAAAAAATCAGCTAAACATAGAGGAAAAAAAACAACAGAAAATCTGTAGATGCTGGAAATCCAAGCAACACACACAAAATGCCGGAAGAACTCAGCAGGCCAGGCAGCATTTAAGAAAAGAGTATAGTCAACGTTTCAGCCTTGCCTGCAGAGTTCCTCCAGCATTTTGTGTGTGTTGCTCGGATGCACAAAGAAACGATGAACGCTAATAGTGACATCCGCTACCATGGGGTGCCACGATAGCCGAAGGGAGGGCACATTAGTGCAGTGGTTAGCGTAAATCTTCACAGCACCCAGCGACTAGGGTTCAATTCCCACTGCTGTCTGTAAGGAGTTTGTATGTTCTCCCTGTGACCATGTGGATTTCCTCTGGGTGCTCTGGTTTCCTCCCACATTCTAAAGACGTATGGGTTAGGATTAGTGAGTTGTGGGCACGCTATGTTGGCACAGGAAGCATGGAGACACTTGCGGGCTGCCCCCAGAACATCCACGGACTGTGTTGGTTGTTGACACAAACCACACATTTCACGGTATGTTTTGATGTACATGTGATAAATAAAATGAATCTCTTAAATACTAGTACAGAAGACAGCAAAGGTTAACACTGACATGATGGGCTGACGTGCCTGTTTTGGTGTGGTTTAACAGGAGGTTAACACTGACACGATGGGCTGACGTGCCTGTTTCAGTGTGGTGTAACAGGAGGAATATAAAGAAGGTGCATGGGTTGGTGTTCCAGCAGAAGGTCTTGTGTAACTTTATGGGTGAATGGCTCGGCCAGCTGGGGCTGATCCAGAGGGAGGGTGCTGAGGTATTTTATTTATTTAGGACAGGGGTTCGTGATCTGAGACCCACAGTCCCCTTGGTTAATGGTAAGGCTTCGTGGCATAAAATGTTGGGAAGCCCTGATTTAGAGATACTGCGCAGTGACAGACCTTCAATCCCAATGAGCCCACACCACCCAGTTACACCCATGGGACCAATTAGCTTATTAACCGGTACGCCTTTGGACTGTGGGAGGAAACAGGAGCACCCGGAGGAAACCCACACGGTCACAGGGAGAATGTACAAACTCCTTACAGACAGAAGCAGGAATTGAGCCTGGGTCACTGGCACTGTAACAGTGCTACGCTAACCTGCTGCCCCTACTCTTCGGCGTTACTGCGGGGAGGGCAGAAAGCATGGTCTGGTCAGAAACACCGAGGCTGTCTACAAGAAGGGTCAGAGCCGTCCCTATTTCCTGAGGAGACTAAAGTCCTTTAAAATCAGCCAGACGATGCTGAGGATGTTCTACGAGTCTGTGGTGGCCAGTGCGATCATGTTTGCTGTTGTGTGCTGGGGCAGCAGACTGAGGGTAGCAGACACCAAAAGAATCAACAAACTCATTCGTAAGGCCAGTGATGTTGTGGGGGTGGAACTGGATTCTCTGACGGTGGTGTCTGAAAAGAGGATGCTGTCTAAGTTGCATGCCATCTTGGACAATGTCTCCCATCCACTACATAATGGACTGGTTGGGCACAGGAGTACATTCAGCCAGAGACTCATTCCACCGAGATGCAACACAGAGCGTCATAGGAAGTCATTCCTGCCTGTGGCCATCAAACTTTACAACTCTCCCCTTGGAGGGTCAGACACCCTGAGCCATAGGCTGGTCCTGGACTTATTTCCTGGCATAATTTACATATTACTATTTAACTATTTATGGTTTTATTACTATTTAATTATTTAACCGTAACGAAAACCAATTCCCCCCTGCCCCCCACCCCAGGATCAATAAAGTATGACTATGACTATGAGAATGACAGAATTGATTTTATGGTTCACCACAGACAATAATGCGATTTCATCAGTGGGAGGCAAGAACAAAATTCTTGGAGCATTCATTACAGATCTGACAGGCTTCAAGCACTTCATGATTTCTGGACACACAACTTCACCGTCCACCATCACCAGACTGCCCTCTACCAACAGTAACTGCAGCACTGGCATGTTCCATACCAACGCTGGTGTTATGGTTGTCTGAGCTTCCAATGGAAGCCTGTCTGTGTGTGTGGGAGGCTGGAAAGGGGCTCGTTCTACTGTTGCGCTTGTTATTGGGTTGTTGCTGCTGAAGACCGTGGACATGCTGTGCTGGCGGTGGAATGTGTAGTGACACTTGCCGGACGCCTCCTGCACATCGTTAGATCGTGTTGGTTATTAATGCAAACAACTTATTTCACCATATGTTTCGCTGTACGCTGATAGGTAAATAAATCTGGGAACGCAGGCAGGTTACTTCAATAAACGAAGTGATGTGTGGAAGGCGGCCAGGTCTCAAAAGGGTACATAGGAGGGTGTTTCTTCAACTGAAAACCTGGGACCACAGTCTCAGAGTGAAAGATGGTGAGCCGTGGCAATTTTACATCCTGTTGGGCTTTGACAATTGGGTCGTTAATTGCAATCCAGTTAAGACGGAGATTTTGGGAGATGAGGGTACGGGAAAAGTACAGGAACTTGACAGCAAGTGGAAGATTAACCATGGTCTCATTGAGTGGCAGAGCAAGCTCGCAAAATAAACTCCTTTTTAAAAGGCACTTGGACAGGCTTGTGGGATTAAAACTGGCCTTGGAATAGGTTTATTACTGTCACGAGTACTGAGATACAGTCCAAAACTTGACCTTGTGCCTGGTGGGATGGACTTGGAAGGATATGGATCAGATGCAGGCACACAGGAGCAACACACACAAAACTCTGGAAGAACTCAGCAGGTCAGGCAGCATCTATAGAAATGAACAAATACTTGATGTTTCAGGCAAAGACCCTTCTAGGCAAAAAGAACTAGTGTAGATGGACATCTTGGTTTGCACGAACAAAGTGGGCAAAGGGTCTGTTTCCATGCTGTATAACCCTGACGTTTTCTCCTCCTCCTGGGTGACAGGATGTTCAGATAAACAGAAATTTAATTTGGTACATGCTTGGACAATGTTGCTATCAAAGTATGTACAGTACAGTATTGTCTAAGGCACAATCTGTATACAACCATAGGCTGCCTAAGAGTTTTGCACAGTACTGTATTTGTCAATGTGGAGCGGAGAGCGAGTTTGTAAATCTGGCGGGAGCGAAGGGTGTTGAGAATGCTGAGGGTGAAACACTGCGGGAGGGGTGTGGGACGGGTGGCAGAGGAGTGTCAGGGGCAGGCACACCCAGCCTTGAGACACCAGGCAAAGTCATCGATTCCAAACAATTGGTTTATTGATCATTACAGAAAGTCTCTCTGGTGCTTCCTGCTCCCTCCCCTCTCCCTTCCCCTTTTCCCAACCACGATTTCCCTCTCCCTGTCCCCTTCCCACCCTCAGTCCACAATAGAGACCCCTATCAGAATCAGGCTTATCATCATTCACATATATCATGAAATTTGCTTTTTTTGCATTAGTACAGTGGAATTAAAATTACTACGGTACTCTGCAAAAGACTTAGCTATATATACGTGTCCAAGACTTTTGCACAGCACTGTACATATAAAGTATAATTGAAAGTATAGGGGAATGTCAGAGATAGGTTTTTTATACACAGATTGGTGGGTGTGTGGAATACCCTGCCGGGGTGGTGGAAGAATCAGGTATATTAGTTTAAGAAACTCTGAGATAGACACATGGATGATGGAAAAATGGAGGCTATGTGGGAGGGAAGGATGAGATGGGAGAAGGAACTTTACATGAACGTACATCTCATTTGATGTTTAGCCAATGTTGCTGTCAAAGTCAAAGTAGAATTCATTACCAAATTATGCACTGTCACCATATAATACCTTGAAATTCACAGGAAAAAAAAATACAATAGAATTTGCAAAAATCTACTCAGAAACAAAGACTGACAAACTGCCAATGTGCAGAGGATGACAAATTGTGCAAACAACAAAAAAGAACACAACTAATACTGAGAACATGAATTGTCAAGTCCTAGAAAGTGAGTCCATAGGTTGTGGAATCAGTTGAGTTGTGGTGAGTGAAGTTACCCACACAGGTTCAGGAGCCTGATGGTTGTATGGCAATAACTGTTCCTGAACCTGCTGTTGTGGGAGCTAAGGGACTGTTGCCTGAGCTGGCTCGATTTCAATGCCATCCCGAGGTTAACACACATTTTTTTTTAAAGCTTTCTGTTTCAGGCTTTTCAGAACGGAACTAAATCAAACTATCACCTTCCCTCAGGACCTCCTTGTCGAGCACCACCTTGCGCTGGGTGACGTTCACCTCCGCCCTGAAGTGGAACCTCCGCGCTCTCTGTTCCTTCCTCTCCACCGCTTCCTGCAAAATCAAACTGACTTCACAGAGAGCTCACAAATTTAACACCAGCCCTGGCCACCCCAGCCAGCAACAGCTTTGGGCTAGTCATTTATGTCACAATGCAGCTCAGAGATTAGTCTGGTGCAGGGATGAAGTGCTTCGCCATACATTGTCAAGGACTAAAATGCCACAGAATCCCCACCCATCTCACCTCTTCCAGAACCCAAGCTCAAGGTGATCCTCCTAGTTTTCCACAGGACCATAAGACGTAGGAGATGAATGAGGCCATTTGGCCCATCAAGTCTGCTGCAGCGTTCCATCATGGCTGATTTATTATCCCTCTCAACCCCATCCTCCTGCCTTCTCCCCGTAACCTTATCCTGATTAATCAAGAGGCTATCAGCTCAATAGTTACACACACACAAATTGCTGGAGGAACTCAGCAGGTCAGGCAACATCTATGGAGAGGAATAAAGAGTTGATGTTTCTGGTCAAGGTGTTTCATTAAACCTCCGCTTTAAAGATACCCAAATGACTTGATCTCCACAGCCGTCTGTGGCAATGAATTTCACAGATTCAGCACCCTCTGGTTAAAGAAATTCCTCCTCATCTCCATTCTAAATTAACATTGCTCTATTCTGGTCCTCAACTCCCCCACTATAGGAAACATCCTCTCCACATCAACTCTTTCTATCCCTTTCAATATTCATTTGATTTCAATGAGATCCTCCCTCATCTTTCTAAACTCCAGCGAGTACAGGCCTAGAGACTTCAAACACTCCTTATACACTTAACCTTTTTATTCCCGGGGAAACATCCTCCCAGCTCACTCAGTATGCTCCAAGGACACATCCATATATTGAAGCCAGCCTGTGCATTACACAGCCTTTTGCACAAGTTTACCATGAATGTAACACAGTGACCTCAGGCTCAGCGTTGGCCAGTGCCTACGACCAAAGCAAGCATCCTCAGACAGACAGTTCACCTGATCCAACCCATCGTTGCCACAGATTCAGATTTATTTATCACGTATACACTGAAACATACAGTGAAATGTGTTGCTTGCGTTAACAACTTGAGGGCTGCCCACAAGTGTTGCCGGGCATTCTGGCACCAACATAGTACGACCACGGTGTTGAGCAGAACAACACAAACAACAAAATAAAACCACCCAGCGTCAGCCACTGGCCGTGGGAGCTGCCAACCTCAGTTCTCAAGCTCGGGGGTCGGTGGTCTCCGTCATCACTGCTTGCCAGGCTAACGTCCACGCACAGGGATTGCTGGCCTCTGACCTCTGACCCCTGAACGCTGCTACCTCCAGCTTCTGCTCCTTCTCTTCACTCACTGCCCATGACCTCTGATACCCCTCATCCCTATTCCGAAACCCTAACCTGACCCGACTCCCCACACTGACCTCAAAACCATCCCTTCAAACACAACTAAGTCTGTGCCCGAGCAGGACGGACATCGCTGAGATAACCTAATGCTCTCGCCCACATTACAGACAGAAGGCCTTTAATCGCCACCACCAGCTACCCGTAGACGTCAAATCCCATCGTTCAAGCTCCGCTTGCCAGGATGGTGGACCATTCGCCGAGCTCCCAAAGGGTGAACAAGGTTTGTACCTTTGACGTGACGTCAATGCCGGTGATGAATGTTCCAGCCTTGTTCTCGTAACGCCTGCTCGTGTCCTAGGGAAACAAGAAGATTGCACCACGTCAGTAAAGTGGAGTGGCGGAAGCTGATAGGAGTGTATAAGACTATTTATTCATTTAACAATACGGCGCAGAGTAATCCCTCCCAGCCCTTCAACAACCCTGATTAACCCTAACCCTCTGAAGGACAATTTACCATGACCAATTACCCTCCCCGGTACTGAGAAGGGTAAGTGGAGAAAACCCACACATTCCACAGGAAGGTGGACAGCGACTCCCTACAGAGGATGCCGGGACTGAACGCTGAACTCCAGGGCCCGAGCTGTAACGCTGCCGTCCTACCACATGCCCGATTACGAGAGGCATAGATAGAGTATGCACACAGTACCTTTTTCCACAGGGTTGAAATGTCTAATACTAGAGGGCATGCATTGAAGGTGAGAGGGGGTCATTCCAAAGCAGATGTGAGGGACAGTTCAGTGTTTTTTTTTCCCCAGAGAGTGGTGTGTGCCTGGAATGTGCTGCCTGGGGTGGTGGTCGAGGCTGATAAATTAGAGACGTTTAGAACGTGAGGAACATGGAAGGAGATGGGTATTGTGTAGGAAGGGGGGGTTACTTAGGCTAGCCATTTGATTAATAGTTTAATTGGTTCAGCACAGCATTGTGGGCCGAAGGGCCTGTTCTGTGCTGTGCTGGTCTACGTTCTGAAGTCTCTGGCTGGCAAAGCAATGCCATGGTGAGTTATGATTGGAGCTGGTTTATTATTGTCACATTTACCAAGGTAGAGTGAAGAGCTTGTTCAGCTCAGATCACACAGTGCAGTGAGGTACGTAACGGAGCGCAGAACCACACACACAACCACCACCTTTACAAACGGCAAAGAACAGGCACAGGGTAAGGTAAAAACGAGGCAGACTGCGAGCTCAAGAATCCATCACATCACACTGGGAAACCATTCAACGGTTTTAAAAGAGCGGGCTAGAATCTGTCACTGAGCCTGGTGGGACGTGCTTTCAGGTTTTTGTATGTTTTTTCCGATGGAGAGGGGAGAAGAGAGAATTAACGGTGCATCTTCTAATGCATTCTCCAACGGTGGTGATCCCCCTCCCCCCAGAGTACTGACTCCCACCCCGGGGAAGCAACTATCCCCAGGGTATGGTCCCTGATGTACTGACTCACGCCCCAGGGACCCCCCCCCCCCACTGTACTGACTAACCCCAGGGTATGGTCCCAGTGTACTGACTCCGTCTCCCTCCAACCCCCCCCCCCCCCCCGCTGCTGTACCGACTATCCCCAGGGTATGGTCCCGGTGTACTGACTCACGCCCCAGGGACCCCCCCCCCCCCCCCCCCACTGCCGTACCGACTATCCCCAGGGTATGGTCCCGGTGTACTGACTCACGCCCCAGGGACCCCCCCCCACTGCCGTACCGACTATCCCCAGGGTATGGTCCCGGTGTACTGACTCACGCCGACTATCCCCAGGGTATGGTCCCTGGTGTACTGACTCACGCCGACTATCCCCAGGGTATGGTCCCGGTGTACTGACTCACGCCGACTATCTCCAGGGTATGGTCCCGGTGTACTGACTCACCAACTATCCCCAGGGTATGGTCCCGGTGTACTGACTCACGCCGACTATCCCCAGGGTATGGTCCCAGTGTACTGACTCACCAACTATCCCCAGGGTATGGTCCCGGTGTACTGACTCACGCCGACTATCCCCAGGGTATGGTCCCGGTGTATTGACTCTCCCTGGAATCCAGTCCCGACGTTGGAGATATGCAGTATTTAACTAAGGTGCTGCAGGAAGTTCCAGTGCATGGGTTAGTCACTCTGTGCTGAAGAGAATGAGTTGGCTAGCCAACAATAACAGCTCAGTCTTCTCACTTCTATTTATAGAATTTTTTTTCAGAGCATGTCACTTCAAAGTGTACTATCAAGTGGGTTGAAATATGTTATTGAGGTATTGTATCAGAATCCAATCACAGCCGTACAGAATTGGCTTTGAAGCATGTGAACTCTCTCATCTGCAAACCACAACCAGCTCGTAGAACCTGCAAGGTGCTTAGTTACTGAAGTCCGGAAACAGGAAATGGGCAGAACAGCAGAAAGAGCAAAAGGTGGAAAATATAGAGATTTAACAATGAAAACAAATGACAGTGGATTCTGGTTAATCGGGACAAATTGGGACCAGTACATCTTGGCAAATTTAAACAACTGTCCCAATTAGCCAAAGTTTCATGGAAATAGACAAGTTACCATTTAACTGAGTAACAAATTATGCGTTTAGATGAAGTACAGAACAAACTAGAACACTACAGTACCATAAAACCTTGAGACACATCTGCCGGTCACCCCTGGGCAAGGTGCAGCACCTGCCCCCCCCACCCCCGATCACGGTCACGTGAACCCACGGGATCAGGTGGTGGATGGTCGTACGAGCAGCCGGTACAGATCACAAGTCCCGGTTTTGCGACCACTGACGCCAGGCAGACAATCTCTGACGAGGATTGATAGTCTACCTGTCCTGTAAAGACACTCTCCAGAAGGCAATGGCAAATCACTTCTGTGGAAAAATTTGCCAAGTACAATCATGTCATAGAAAACCACGATTGCCCACGTCATACAACACGGCACATACGATGATCATGACAATGACAGTAAAATTAGGTATTAGTTTCTAAAAGTTATTAACTGAGGAATTCCTTCAGTGTACGCTGCCTTGTGTCTTTTGATTGATTGTAACTGAACAAAGCCAGCGAAGACACCTAGAGCACATAATGAACTACCTTCATACAAAGCTATCAACGACTGCATTCTTCAAATCTTCATTCTCAAGAATCTTCAAGATAATTCTCCATTCATCCCTCCTCACTAATCTTTCTCCCAGCAAGCAGCCAAAGTCCAACACCTGCCCATTCAGCACCTCTCTCACCTCTATTCAGGGCCCCAAACAGTCCTTCCAGGTGAGGCAACACTTGACCTGTGAATCTGCTGGGGCTGTCCATTGTGTCTGGTGCTCCTGATGTGGCCTCCTCTACATTGGTGAGACCCGTCGTAAATTGGGGGACCACTTCGTCCAGCTGAACTTCCTGGTGGTCAAAAATTTCAATTTCGCCCTATTTCCATTCTGACATGTCAGTCCACGGCCTCCTCTTAAGCCACGATGAGGCCACCCTCAGGGTGGAGGAGCAACACCTTATATTCCGTCTGGGTAGCCTCCAACCTGACGGCATGAATATTAACTTCTCCTTCCGGTAAAAGAAATGTTCCCTCCTCCTCCTCCTCCCCCTCCCCCACCTTCTTCTATTCCCCACCCTGGCCTCTCACCTCTACTCACTTGCCCTTAACTGCCCCCCCCCCCCCGTGCTCCCCTTCCTTCCCTTTCTCCTATGGTCCTCTCTCCTCTATCAGATTCCTTCTTCTCCAGCCCTCTACTTTTCCCACCTGGCTTCACATATCACTTTCTTGCTATCCTCCTTCCCCTCCCACGCCTTTTTATTCTGGCATCTTCCCCTTTCCTTCTCAGTCCTGAAGAAGGGTCTCGGACCAAAATGTCGATGGTTTATTCCCCTCCATAGCTGCTGCCTGACCTGCTGAGTTCCTCCAGCATCTTGTGAGGGTTGCTCTGGGTTTCCAGCGTCTGCAGAATCTCCTGTTTATCATTTTCTCAATTAGTTTTTTTGTTCTTTAAGAGATCTTCGAAATAAGCAGCTGCCCCAATTACCTAAGGGCCCAAATGACTGGAATCCACTGTATTTTAAAATTCAGAATATATCACTGGAAAAGACCCTTCAAGATTGAGATAGTTTAATGTCATTTCCAGTACACAAATGTAAATGAGAACAAAATAATTGTTACTCCGGATCTGATGCAGCACAAAAACTCAAGAAGATAAAGAACACAATAATAAAAAAACACAATAAATATAAATACACAAGATTGGTTCTCTACACAGATTGATGTCTGTCCATAAAGTGACTCTGGGTACTGGAGTGTCTGTACACAAGGTGACCGACAGGAAATGATAAAGTAGTGGTGATTGGGGGTGTGGAGGGGTGGGTGAGTGGGTGGGGGTGTTGATCAGCCTCTCTGCTTGGGGAAAGTAACAGTTTTTGAGTCTGGTGGTCCTGATGTGGATTCTACACAGCCTCCTCCCTGATGGGAGGCGGACGAACAGTCCACTGGGTGGGTGGGATCCTTCATGATGTTACTGGCCCTTTTCCAGCACCTTTCTGTATATCTGTCATTGCTGGTGGGTAGGCGGGTGTGGGTGCCGGTGATGTGCTGGGCAGTTTTGAATACCCGCTGTAGAACCTGCCTGCTGCTGTACAACCCAGAATGCCAACCCAAATTCATTCCATCTTCCTGCACCTGGTGTGTATCTCTCCATCGTTTGCAAATGTACCAGACTGCCTGAATTCTATTTAAATATCGTTCCCAGATCTCCATCCAACATTCCCCAAACAGTGCATTCCTGGCATCCAGCACTCTCTGTGCAAAACTTTGCTTTTAAACGCTTCCATTCTCACCTCTGCGAGAACTGCACATTTCCACTTGGGGAAAAGTGCATCTTCCCGACCCTGCAGCTGCAGGGATCGGCACTGGGTCTGTTGTTGTTTGTCTGTATTAATAATGCAGATGATAATGGGGTAAACTGGATCAGCAAACTGAAAGCTTTAAAGATCAGATTAGCTTTTTTGCCACACGTCCATCGAAACGGGCGAGGAAACGTGCTAACGACCAGTCTAGGGATGTGCTGGGGCAGTCCGCTTCTAGCCTGTCACCGGCTCTCGGCCGGACACGGGCCCGACTGTGTCCGGCGTCCCGTTAAGGCCGGTACTGTACTCTCCAACCCCGGTGAAGCTCTCCACAAAGCCTCCCGGTCCCTCGTGTGGGGAGCCGAGCAGAACCGCCCCCACCGACAACCAGGCGCTCCCTCGCCTCCCCGCGACCCGGCGGCAGGGCGCTCCCTCGCCTCCCCGCGACCCGGCGCTCCCTCGCCTTCCCCGCTACCCGGCGGCAGGGCGCTCCCTCGCCTCCCCGCGACCCGGCGGCAGGGCGCTCCCTCCCCTCCCCGCTACCTGGCGGCAGGGCGCTCCCTCGCCTTCCCCGCTACCCGGCGGCAGGGCGCTCCCTCGCCTCCCCGCTACCCGGCGGCAGGGCGCTCCCTCCCCTCCCCGCTACCCGGCGGCAGGGCGCTCCCTCGCCTCCCCGCTACCCGGCGGCAGGGCGCTCCCTCCCCTCCCCGCTACCCGGCGGCAGGGCGCTCCCTCCCCTCCCCGCTACCTGGCGGCAGGGCGCTCCCTCGCCTCCCCGCTACCCGGCGGAAGGGAGCTCCCTCAGGGTTGCCCACCGCCCTGCTCCACTGGCACCGGAGCGGCAAAGCCCCCGACCCCTCCACCCCAGCCACACACTCACCGGGAGCAGATCCTTCAGGGAGCGCCGCACCGAGATGGAGCCCAGCTTGTCGGCCTCGGGCTCTATCTCTCCCTCCTCCACCTCCATCGGCTCCTCCTCCCGCCCCCGCTCCGACTCGGGCTCCGAGGCCGAGCCGTGCTCCCCGGGCTCCGGGTCCGAGACCGAGCCCGCATCGCCGGCCTCGGTCTCCACTCCGGCTCGCAGGCCGCGAACCGCCGCCATCTCGCCAACGAGGAGGAGCGCGGGCGGCAAGAGGAGCCTCGGAGCCCCGCCGCCACCGCCGGAGGACCAGCCGCCGACAACGACAGCAGATCACCGACAAGAGACAACCCGCCGCCACCAAGCGCAGCAGAGGAACCACATCTCCCCCTGGTGGGCCGGGGGAGTCACTGCTGATACAACCAATAAAAGGTGTGAGAGATGACTGCCTGGGTGGGAGCGTGTCGATGTGAACTTAATGACAAGACCATAAAATATTGAAGAAGTTTAGGCCATTCAGTCCATCAATTTTACTCTGTCATTCCATCATTTATTATCCCTCTCAATCCCATTCTCCTGCCTTCCCCCATAACCTTTCACACACCTAATCAAGAGCCTATTAACCTCTCCTTTAAATATACTCAATGACGGCCCCACGGCTGTCTGTGGCAATAAATTCCATAGATTCACTACCTTTTGGCTAAAGAAATTTGTCCTAATCTCTGTTCTAAAGTGATGTTCTTCTATTCTGAGGCTGTGCCCTCTGGTCCTAGACTCCCCCACTATAGGAAACACCCTCTCCATGTCCACTCTATCTTGGCCTTTCAATGTTCAGTAGGTTTCAATGAGATCCCACTTCATCCTTTTAAACTCAGTACAGGCATAGAGACATCAAATGTTTCTCATATGTTAACCCTGTCATTCCCAGAATCATTCTCATGAACCTGCTTTGGACTCTGTCCAGTGCCAGCACATCCTTTCTTAGATATGGGCCCAACACTGCTCACAATATTCCAAGTGCCGTCCGACCAATCATTACATCCTGCCTCTCAAAATGAAGGCATTTGCCTCCTTACTGCCGAATCAACTTGCAGCTTAACATTTGCATTTCCAATTTTTTAATTTGTCCCCATTTACAAACAGTCTACATTTTTATTCATTGTACCAAAGTTCTCGACACTGTATTCCATCTGCCACTTCCAATCTGTCCAAATCCTTCTGCAGTCTCAGCACTACCTGCCCCATATGTATCTTATGTAAACTTGGCTACGTGGTTTGTACAGAATCTCCTGAGGATGTTCAACAGGTCAAGCAGCATCTGCAGAGGTACAGACAGGTCAGTGCCTCACAGGCGCTGCAAGACTCACTGAGTATCACCAACACTCACTTATTTGGAATTGCAGAATCTGAGATATACAATCTTTAGAAAATAGAATATAATTTTGTAAAGAAGAAGTTAGTGGCAGCCTCCAGCCCAGATAATTTTTTGCTTGCACCCTGACTCATGTTGAAGCAAGCCCGCTCCGAACTGAAGTGATTCACTTTGGAAGGTTAAACTTGAAAGAGCAATACAGTGTTAACGGCAAATTCTTAACAGTGTGGAGGAACAGGGCGATTCCACTGATCCCTCAAAATTGCTGCTTAAGAATGCAAATGGTGTGTTGGCCTTCATTAGTCAGGGGATTGAGTTCAAGAGCCACGGGGTAAAATCCCAGTTAGACCACAGTTGGAACATCGTGTTCAGTCTGGTTGCCTCATCATAGGAAGGATGCGAGAGGTGACTTGTTGAAAGTGTACAAGATTAAGAGATATAGATCGAGTAGACAGCCAGAGACTTTTTCCCAGGGTGGAAATGGGGCATACTTTATGTAGTTTGGAGGAAAGTTTAGGGGGGATGTCAGAGGGTTGGTTTTTTACACAGAGAACTTTAAGTTCATAAGCTCAAAGTTCAAAGTTGAAAATTAATTTATTATTAAAGTACATTACCATATTCTACCTTGAGATTCATTTTCTTGCAGGCATTCACAGGAAAAACAAATAGGAGAGAATTTTACAAAAAAACTACACATAAACAAAGAATGACAAACAACCGATGTGCAAAAGAAGACAAACTGCGAATAAAAATAGTCCTGAGACCACGATTAGTGAAGAGTCTTTGGGAGTGAATCTACAGCTTGTAGAATCCAATCAGAGTAAAGGTGAGTGAAGATGTCCACACCTGGTTCAGGAAGCTGATGGTTGATGGAGGAGCCGTGGTTGTCGGCACGTGACACTCATGAGTTGCATCAGGAGATGGACAGATGAAGGCTTCGAAGAGCTCTTTGGAACATCTCAGATTAAAGACAGGTGGAAGACCATGATCGTCTGCGTCATACAACATGGATATAATGAAAGAATGAATGATGGTTGAGGGGTAATAACTGTTCCTGAACCTGGTGTTGTGGGTACCTCCTGCCTCACGGTAGCATTGAGAAGAGAGCCTGGCCTGGATGGGGAGGGTCTTTGATGATGGACACTGCTTTCCTGCGACAGTGCTTGACGGTGCGGAGGGATTGACCCGTGATGTACTGGGCTGTATCGACCATTTTGTGCATCCTTTTCCATTCCAGGGCTTCGGTGTTCCCATAGCAGGCCGTGATGCAACCAGTCAGCATACTCTCCAAAGAGCATCTATAGAAGTTCGTCAAAGTTTTAGATGACATGCCGAATCTACATGAACTTCTAAGAAAGTAGAGGTGCTTCCCAGCTATCTTTGAGATGGCACCTACACGTTGTTCACAGGACAGATCCTCTGACATGTTAACAGCAAGGTATTTAAAGTTACTGACCCTCTCCACCTCTGATCCCTCAATGGGGACTGGCCCATGGACCCCCTGGTTTCTTCCTCCTGTGGTCAGTAGTCAGCTCTTTGGTGTTGCTGATGTTGAGAGAGGTGGTTGTGGCAGCAGAGGGCAGTATATGACTGGGGCTCTGCACGCTGGACTCACTGGGGGGCAGGCACACCAGCTCAGCTTGCAAATCCCGAACGTCCGCACCTCAGTGCCCCAAGATTCCCGTATTCTCAGAGGGGATTCCTACCTTGGCGAGGGTCAGTACCGACCTGACCAACGTGCTGGTCAGTTCCGAGCTGACCCACAGCATAATGTCGGCTGCAGGTAACCACTGCCCGGTGTCTGTGATTCACAAAGACCAGGGAGGCCTTGACCCACTGGTTCATTGTCACCATGGAGACAGGCCCTTCAGCCCGACCTGTCCATGCTGACCAAGGTGTCTGCCTCGAACTAGTCCTATTTCCCTGCATGAGTCCACTTCCCTCTGAACCTTTCCTACCAGCACCACCCAGGACATGCTCTCTCTCTCACATCCATGATCAGAGACCTCACCACCCAGGCCACGCTCTCTTCTCACTGCTGCCATCAGGAAGGAGGTACAGGAGCCTCAGGACCCACACCACCAGGTTCAGGAAAAGTTATTAACCCTCAAACATCAGACTCTAAAACTTCACACATCCCGTCACTGAACTGTTCCCACAACCTATGGACTCACGTTCAAGGACTCTTCATCTCATGTTCTTGATATTTATTGCTTATTTATTATTACTATTATTTTCTCTTTCTTCTGTATTTGCAGAGTTTATCATCTTTTTCACGTTGGTTGTTTCTCTGGCCTGTTGGTGGGTTTTTCATTGTGGTTATTGGATTTACAGTGAATGCCCGCAAGAAAATGAACTCGTGGTTGTATATGGTGACATATGTACTTTGACAATGAGTATACTTTCAGCTTCAACTTTGAACATACCTGTTCTGATTGGTAGACACGCGTACGGGGCTCGTCTGTGTCTGCGGCACAGAAAGATCACTCCACACGCGGGAAGCGTGGCGATACTCGCGGGCTGCCCCCAGCCCCCGGCCCCCGGCACGCCTCAGTGTGTTGGCCACCGATGCAAACGACGCCGTTCAGGTCATGTTTCAGTGTAGGCGTGGAAAATGAAGCTCATCTTTATATAAAAGACATTCGGAAAGACCGCGTGTTCCTTCACCGTCACCGGGTCTCCCTCACTAACTAGATGCGGCCGCGCCTTCTCCGAGTGCGCGGCGGCTCCCACATCCCACCCTCTCAGGGACGGGGCCGGGGACAGGGACAGAGACAGAGACAGGGACGGGGACGGTGATAAATTTTTGGCCTCCACAGAGATGCCCATAGACAGCAAACAACAACAAAAAAATCCACCCGTGCTCCGATCCCGTGTGTTACTGACGAAAATGACTTGTATTTGTCAAACCTGCACTGAAACACACAGTGACATTCGTCGTTTGCGTCAGGTAGAATCAGCGAGGATTGAGCTCGGGCTGCCCACAAGAGTCCGGCGCCAAGAGAATGCCCACAACTCAGTAACCCTGAGCCGTACCGGTTTGGAAAGTGAGGCGGGACCGGAGCATCCAGAGGAAACCCGGCAGTTACGGGGAGAAGTTAACAGACAGAGTTGAGTCGCGCCGGTAATCACTGCCTTGCCGTGCCCGAGCCTGAAGCCAGTCCCATTCCACTTGCAGCCCCGATCCAGGCAGGGATTTGTCTCCCAGCGATGCCGGATTCTGACCGGTTTCCCGGCATGAGATGTTTTTGGGCTCTCGCAGAAAGGGGAGTTAACGCAATCCGAGATCTGACTGAGGCTCTAATCTCCGGCCCCTGACACGCAGACGCTTATGACAGCTCAGAACACACAAACTTCTTCCATCCGATGCCAGAAGTGTTGGTTGGGCGGAGCCACACTGCTCGTAAAGTGTCCTCTCTGCCTGCCGTTTGTCGGCTACGTGGAACAGTCTATGTTCCAAAACTACAGTGGAGTCCGTCCCGCACTTTTCCTACACTTCATCGGCGCTGCTTCCTGCACCCATGCCGAGCTCGTCGACTTCATCAACTCTGCCTCCAACTTCCACCAGCAGTCCGCAAATTTTCCCGGTCCATTTCCGACACCTCCCTCGCCTTTCTCAATCTCACTGTCTCTGTCTCTGGAGACAGTTTATCTACTGATGTCTATTATAAAACCTCTGGCTCTCACAGTGAGCCGGACTTCCCACCGTGTTATTTGTGAAAACGCCACCACCCACCCCCTTCTCTCAATTCCTCCGTCTCCACCGCACCTGCTCTCAGGATGAGGCTCTCACTCCAGAACAAATGGGATGTCCTCCTCCTTTTTCAAAGAAAGGGGCTTCCCTTCCTCAACCATCAACTCTGCCCTCAACCGCATCTCCCCCATTTCACGCACATCTGCACTCACTCCATCCTCCCGCCACCCCACTAGGAATAGGGTTCCCCTGGTCCTCACCTACCACCTCATCAGCCTCCACATCCAGCACATAATTCTCCAGAACTTCCGCCATCTCCAACAGGATCCCACCCCAAACACAACTTTCACTCCCCCCACTTTCTGCTTTCCGTGGGGATCGCTCCCGACGCGACTCCCTTGTCCATTCATCCCTCCCCACTGATCTCCCTCCCGGCACTTATCCCTGCAAGCAGAACAAGTGCTACACCTGCCCCTCACTTCCTCGCTCACCACCATTCAGGGCCCCAAACAGCCTTTCCAGGTGAGGCGACACTTCACCTGTGAGTCTGTTGGAGTCATTTACTGTGGTCGGTGCTCCCGATGTGGCCTGTTGTATATCGGTGAGACCCGACCTAGATTGGGAGACCGCTTCACCGGCATCTCAGCTCCGTCCGCCGGAACAAGCGGGATCTTCTAGTGGCCACCCATTTTAATTCCACTTCCCATTTCCATTCCGATATGTCCATCCATGGCCTCCTCCACTGTCGTTATGAGGCCTTACTTAGGTTGGAGGAACAACACCTTATATTCTGTTTGGGTATCCTCCAACCTGATAGCATGAATATTGACTTCTCAAATTTCCGGTAATGTGTCCACCCCTCCACAACCCCCCCCCCCCCACTTCACCATTCCTCATTCCCATTTCACTCTCTCACCTTATCTCCTTACCTGCCTGTCACCTCCCTCTGGTGCTCCTCCCCCTTTTCTTTCTTCCGTGGCCTTCTGTCCTCTCCCTTCAGATTCCCCCTTCTCCAGCCCCATGTCTCTTTCACCAGTCAACTTCCCAGCTCTTTACTTCACCCTCTCCCTAACTCTGACTCCTCATATTTTTCTTTACAGTCTCCCTGACGTACTGACTCTCCCTGGGGTACAGTCCCTGGCGTACCGACTCTCCCTGGGGCACGGTCCCTGACGTACTGGCTCTCCCTGGGGCACGGTCCCTGACGTACTGACTCTCTGAAGGCAGGGACAGCACAGGTTAGACATAGAGTAAAGTTCTGTCTACCCTATCCAATCTGAGGGATAGAATATTCCAGCAACAGATGGGGAATTGCTGCTGAGAGAGGGTCAATTTCACACCAACACCGTCCCTGCCTGTGTGAGAGACAGGAAATATGCCACATCACTCTGCCTGGGGGTAGAGTCAGCCTTTCCCTGCTGAGACGAGGGTCCGATCGAAGGGACAGTAAAGGAGAGGCTGACAGTGTGGGGTTTGGGATGGCTCCACAGCAGGGTGGTCTGGAGGTACCCCTTTCCGACCACAGTTACCCAGCTCGGACTCAGGGTGCCAGGTCTCTGAGCACAGGGCTTGGAGAGTTCACACTTTTAGAATTGGAGTTGGTTTGTTATTGTCACGTGGACCAAGAAAAGGTGAAAAGCTTACCTTGCATCCTGTTCATACAGATCAGATCAGCACACAGTGAAAACGTCTCACACACTGTTCTTACAGATCAGATCAGCACACAGCGCACTGAGGTAAAACAATAACAGAATGCAGAATAAAGTGTTACGGTTACAGAGAGAGTGCAGTGCAGGTTACAACAGGGTGCAAGATCCTTGAGTGTAATTCTCCCCACCCACTCATCACCTCCCTCTGGAACCGCTCCTCCTTCCCTTTCTCTCATGGTCTCCCCTCTCATCACTTTTCTTCTCTTCACCTGCCCATCACCTTTCTCTGGTGTCCCTCCTCCTTCCCTTTCTCCCATGATCCACTCTCCTCTCCTATCAGATTCCTTCTCCTTCTTCCACCCTTTACCTTTCCCACCTATCATCTCCCAGCTTCTTACTTCATCCCCTCTGCCCCACCCACCCAACTACCCCCTCACCTGGTCTCACCTATCACCTGCCAGCTTGCCCTCCCTCTCATCTTCTTATTCTGTCTTCTGCCCCATTCCTCTCCAGTTGTGTTGAAGGATCTCAGCTTGACTGTTTATTCCTCTCCATTGAAGCTGCCTGACCAGCTGAGTTCCTCCACATTTCATGTGTGTTGACCAGGATTTCCAGCATTTGCAGAATTTCTGAAATTTCGCTGCTGCTGCTACTGTGTGGTAACCGGAATCTCCGGAGCAGGAGGCCTCAAAATCCTCGGCTTTGCGTGTTTCAGCGTCCAGGGAGAGGTCGAAGGCACTCGGCAGAGGATGGCGCTCGGGAGGCTGGTCGGAAGCTCGGAGTTTTTGGACGGATGGACTCAGGGTTGGCTGTGGTCGGGTGCTTCCAAGGTATCGGCAAGTTGACGGTGCCTGGAGGTTTATGGCAGGGAGTTTCTCCCTTTTGCTGTCTGCTCTCGGGGACTCGGGAGTCGATCGACTCGGGGACTTTGAGACTATTTTTTACTGTGCCCATGGTCTGTTCTTTATCAAATTATGGTATTGTTTTGCACTGCTGTAACTATATGTTATAATTATGTGGTTCTGTCAGTGTTAGTCTTTGGTCTGTCCTGTCTTCTGTGATATCACTCCGGAGAAACATTGTATCATTTCTTAATGATGGTATGCATTTCTAAATGACAATAAAAGAGGACTGAGTGTTCTCATAATCTAAATCTCTTGTTCATTAGACCATAGACCATAAGACATAGGAGCAGAATTAGGCCATTCAACCCATCGAGTCTGGTTTATGGTTTGGTCATAATGAGGTAGATTGTGAGGTCAAGAATCTATCTTATTGTACAAGGACACTGTTCAATAGTTTTATAATGTTAAACTATATTAGTCTTGGTATCTCACCACATGCACACCCCACTCCCCTCTTTAGTTCTGCAGGCTCACACCTGTTCATTGTTACATAGAATGTACAGGTGACTCCTGTCCCCACCACTTCCCAGAGGAGTGGCCACTGCAGCCTCTGCCATTGGCCCGTCACAATCTTGGCTTCTCAACGCTAAACTTGAGGTGTAGGATTACCCCGGAGGACCAGGAGATCCCTCCAAGGCCAGTCCCACAGTCTAGATGTACAGGAAGGCCATATTCCCTTACACTCACTGGGTGGTGCTGGGCAGTTGGCTCACTACAGGTGGGGTTTTCTTGTGCTGGAGACTCTGGTGACCATGACACCTCCGACCTCTCTCACCTCCCACCCTTGTGGTGTACGGTGACATATATCTACTCTGAGTATAAATTTGTTTTGACCTCTGACCTTTGGTGAACTTCTCCTGCCCCATTCTCACCATCCAGGGGAGGGGAGGTCAGTAAAACCCCAAGCCCACAAAGGTCTCATTGCTGCCATCAGGGACGGGGTACAGGAGCCTGAAGACACACACTCGACATTTCAGGAACAGCTTCTTCCCCTCCGCCATCAGATTTCTGAAGGGACATTGAACCCATGAACACTACCTCACTATTGTGCTCTCTGTTTGCACTTTTATTTATTTTTATATGTTCTTATTGTAATTTATGGGAATTTTTATGTATTGCTCTGTACCGCTGGGAAAAATAACAAATTTCATGATATATGTAAGTGAAAAGACATCGGTCAGACTGCGCTCAGAGTATTGTGAGCAGTGCACGCGGTGCCCCTTTTCTGAGAAACGGTGTACTGGCATTTAAGAGGGTCCAGATGAGATCCATGTGAATGCTCCTGGAAAGGTGTGCTTGATGGCTCCGGGCCTGTACTCACTGGAGCTCAGAAGAATGAGGGGGATTCTCATTGAAACCTACTGGATATTGAAAGGCCTCGACAGCGTGGATGTGAAGAGGATGTTTCCTATAGTGGGGAAGTTCAGGACCAGAGGGCACAGCCTCAGAATAGAGGGATGACCATTTAGAACAGAGATGAGGAGGACATTCTTTAGCCAGAGGGTGGTGAATCTGCCACAGACAGCTGTGGAGGCCAAGTCATTGGGTATCTTTAAAATGGAGGTTGATAAGTTCTTGATTTGCCAGGGTGTCAAAGGTTACAGGGAGAAGGCAGGAGAATGGGGTTGAGAGGGATAATAAATCAGCCATGATGGAATAGTGAAGCAGACTTGATGGGCCAAATAGCCTAATTCTGCTTCTATATTCTCAGTATTTAATTGTTTATTTATTTTTTATTATTATTATTTCCTTCTCTTTGTATTTGCACAGTTTGTTGTCTTCTGCACTCTGGTTGGTGTGGTCTTTCATTGATTCTGTTGCGGTTATGATTCTATAGATTTTTTGAGTACGCCCACAAGAAAATGAATCTCAGGGTTGTATATGGTGACATATACTGTACGTACTTTGAAAATAAATTTACTTTGAATGTTTGAACTTTGGCCTAATGATCTTATAATCAATCTGATTCCGATGCTGCAGTGCATGCATTGCAAATCTCTGCAACTCCTTCACTGTCGGACTGGGGCATCGCTTGCCACCGCGACCACACTGCTGTCACGCTGCAGTTCCTGTGGCAGTCACCGTGCTGCAGTGCTGCTCTGTTTCCTGCACCTACGACTAAGTTGCTGCAATGATGTGTGGCTGTGAGATTCTCGAGGAAGGCGGGCGCACAGACAGACCCTGAACTGCCCCCACCACGCACCCTGTGTTTACCTGTAGGTGATCGGGACATTTCAGCCGGTGATGTCATGTTATCTTCAAGCAGCTGAGGTTCCCACAGCTCAGCGTAACATACCCAGCATTACCCCCCCACCCCCACCCCCCCCCCGGTCTATTATATCCTTATCAGCTCCTACCAGAACCCAGGGAAACATAAATCCCTTGTCAGCCTGCTGACACACAGTTATCTCTGCTGATTTTCCATTACCTTCAGCCCTCGTCCCGCTGCTACAGGTTAACCCTTGCAGTTCCTTTACTTAGAGCAAACTGGAATAGAGGCACAGCAACAGAGCAGTTTGCATAACGTTTTAACCCAGAGGACTCGGGTTCAATTCCCATCACTGCCTGTAAGGAGTTTACACATTCTCCCAGTCACTATGTAGGTTTCCTCGGGGTGCTCCCGTTTCCTCCCACATTCCAATGACATATGGGTTAGGGTTAGAGAGTTGTGGGCATGCTACGTTGGCGCAGGAAGCAGGGCGACCCTTGCGGGTTGACCCCTGGCACAGCCTCGGACTGTTTTGGTCGTTGACACAAACTACACATTTCACTGTATGTTTTGATGTACATGTGACAAATAAAACTAATCTTTAAATGGAAATATGCTCAAAAGTTTCCAACTGAGAATTCGAATGAGGTTTACTATCACGGGCTTATAGTATGCAATGCGAAATCCACCCACCTACCCCTGTACCTGGTCTCACCTATCACTTGCCAGCTTCTCTCTCTCCCCATCACTCCATCTCTCCTTATCG
The DNA here is from genome assembly GCF_030028105.1 of Mobula birostris. NCBI lineage: Eukaryota > Metazoa > Chordata > Chondrichthyes > Myliobatiformes > Myliobatidae > Mobula > Mobula birostris. The sequence continues at coordinate 3,869,903 of NC_092394.1, forward strand.
CCTTCCCCATCTCTCCCTCTCCAACTCTCTCCCTCTCCCACTCTCCCACTCACACTCTCTCTTCCAATCTCTCCCTCTCCCCATCTCTCTCCATCTTTCCCCTTCCCTGTTTTATCTCTTTCTCCCTCTTCCCATCTCTCATTCTCACACTATTTCCATCTCTCCTTCTCCCACTGTCCCTGTCTCTGCTCCCCACTCTCTCCATCTTCCACTCTCCACCATCTCCCCTCACTCTTTCCCCATCTCTCTCTCCCCATTTGTTCCCATCTCTTCCTCTCCTCCTCTCTCCCCACCTCTCTCTCTCCTCATCTCTCCCTTCTCGTCTCTCCATCTCCCCATTCTTCCCTCTCCCCATGCTTTCTCCCTTCCCACCCTCACGATCTATCCCTCTCTCTATCTCCCACTCTCTCACCTTCTCCCCCTCCCCATCTCTCCCTCTCTGCATTATTCTCTCTCCCACTTCATCTCTCTCTCACAATCTCTCATTCTGCTACTCTCCATCTCTCCCTCTCCTACCAACTCCTTCTCTCCAAGTCTTGCAATCCTCATCTCTCCCTTCCCCACAATCTCTCTTCCTAGCACTCCCTCTTCCATTCTCTCCCTCTACCCACCTTTCAATCTCCCATTCTCTCTCCATTTCTCGCTCTCCCAATCTCCCCATTTCTGCATCTCCCACTCTCTCTCCATCTCTCCTTATCCTTCTCTCCCCTTTTCTCCTCCCACTCTCTCCCTCTCCCCATTTCTCCCTCTCCCTATCTCTCTCTCCCATCTTTCCCTCTCCATCTCATCCTCTCTCCATTTTACCTTTTCCACTGTCTCCATTTCTCCCTCTCCCACTTCCTCCCTCTTCATTTCTTCCTCTCATACTTCCTCCATTTCTCCCTCCCACTCTCCCCATCTCTTCCTCTCCCTTTAATAATGGACACTGCCTTTCTGAGACACCACTCCTTGAAGATGTCCTGGGTACTTTGTAGGCTAATACCCAAGATGGAGCTGACTAGATTTACAACCTTCTGCAGCTTCTTTCGGTCCTGTGCCCCTCCCTCCCCCCCGCCTGCCATATCAGACAGTGATGCAGCCTGTCAGAATTTTCTCCACGGTACATCTATAGAAGTTTTTGAGTGTTTTTGTTGACATATCAAATCTCTTCAAACTCCTAATAAAGTATAGTCGTTGTCTTGTCTTCTTTATAACTACATCGATATGTTGGGACCAGGTTAGATCCTCAGAGATCTTGACACCCAGGGACTTGAAGCTGCTCACTCTCTCCACTTCTGATCCCTCTATGAGGATTGGTTTGTATTCCTTCGTCTTACCCTTCCTGAAGTCCACAATCAGCTCTTCTGTCTTACTGACGTTGAGTGCCAGGTTGTTGCTGCGGCACCACTCCGCTAGTTGGCATATCTTGGTCCAGAACACCCTCTCATACAGAATCTGAGATTCTGCCAATAATAGTTGTATCGTCAGCAGATTTATAGATGGTATTTGAGCTGTGCCTAGCCACACAGTCATGTGTATATAGAGTAGAGCAGTGGGCTGAGCACACATCCCTGAGGTGTGTCATTGTTGATCGTCAGCGAGGAGGATTTGTTATCACCAATCCGCACAAATTGTGGTCTTCCGGTTAGGAAGTCAAGGATCCAATGCAGAAGGAGGTACAGCGGCCCAGGTTCTGTAAGTTATCCATCACAATTGTGGGAATGATGGTGCCTAATGCTGAGCTATAGTCGATGAACAGCATCCTGACGTAGGTGTTTGTGTTGTCTAGGTGGTCTAAAGCCATGTGGAAAGCCATTGAGATTGTGTCTACCGTTGACCTATTGTGGCAATAGGCAAATTGCAATGGGTCTGGGTCCTTGCTGAGGCAGGAGTTCAGTCTAGTCATGACCAACCTCTCAAAGCATTTCATCACTGTAGCTGTGAGTGCTAAGGCAGATCACATTATTCTTCTTAGGCAGTGGTATAATTGTTAACTTTTTGAAGCAAGTGGGAACTTCTGCCCGGAGCAGTAAGAAGTTGAAAATGAATTTAGAAGGATGAAGGGGGATCTCATTGAAACCTTTCGAAGGTTGAAAGGTCTAGACAGAGTGGATGTTGAGAGGATCCTTCCCAATGGTGAGAGGGTCTAGGACAAGAGGGCACAGCTTCAGGATAGAGGGGCATCCATTTAAAACTGAGATGTAGAGAAATTTCTTTAGCCAGGGGGTGGAAAATTAGTAGAATTTGCTATCACAAGCAGCTGTGGAGGCCAGGTCATTGGGTGTAATTTAAGGCAGAGCTTGATCGGTTCTTGATTGGCCATGGCATCAAAGATTACACGGAGAAGGTTGGGAAGTGGGGCTGAGGAGGGGAAAGAAGACCCTTCTTGTTTTTTTTACTGTTTTTAATGGAGGTCGGGTTTGAGGACGTGATTTTAAGTTCTTTAACTCTGTTTGGTTTCAAGTTAGCCCATTGCTTTGCTTTGCTTTTAGTTAGTTGCACGGTGGGTTTTTTTTGGGTTTTTTTTTTCCCTTTTCTCTATTGATATATATATAAAAATTAGTATACTATTATGTTACCTTAGTACGTTATGTTTAAATTACATTGTTTGTATCACTTTTTTTTCTGTATTAATATTTCCTGTAATTTTATTATATTCTAACAGTGTATTAGTGCCTGAATGGCTTACCCTTTTGTATACTTATTCAATAAAAAGACTTAAAAAGAAAGAGGAGGGGAAAGAAGGACCAGCCAAGATTGAATGGTGGAGCAGACTCGATGGGCTCCAATGTCTTACGGTCTAATGACTGTGTAATGAAGCCGATGGAGTGGATCATTGAGGCTGTAGCTACAAGACAGTCTGACTCCCACAACTGTCCTTACCCGTTCCAAAATCCTTCCGTTACTGACCGGCACTGGGAGCAGCTGGAAAATGGTCTTTGCAGTTTGGTGTCTGAGGAACTGACTGCATTCATTTATACACTGCTTCTCTGTCAGTTACACCCCCCTCAGAAAACACCCCTCCCTCAGAAACACACCCCCTCAGAAACACACTCCCTCAGAAACACCCCCCTCAGAAACACCCCCCCTCAGAAAACACCCCCCTCAGAAACACACTCCCTCAGAAACACCCCCCCAGAAACACCCCCCTCAGAAACACACTCCCTCAGAAAACACCCCTCCCTAAGTACATGCCCTTTCAGAATCATACCTCCTCAGAAAACACCCTTCCCTCAGAAACACGCCCCCTAAGAAACAACCCCTCAGAAACACACTCCCTCAGAAAACACCCCCCTCAGAAACACACTCCCTCAGAAACACCCCCCTCAGAAACACACTCCCTCAGAAAACACCCCCCTCAGAAAACACCCTTCTTTCGGAAACTCCCTCCCTCAGTAACACCCCTCCCACAGAAACACACCCGCTCAGAAACACCCTCCCTCAGTAACACCTTCCCTCAGTAACACCCCCTTCAGAAACAACCCCTCAGAAAACACACTCCCTCAGTAACACACTCCCTCAGAAAACACCCTTCCCTCAGTAACATCCCTCCCTCAGAAACACCCCCTCAGAAAACATCCCTCCCTCAGAAAAAACCTCTCCCTCAGTTACACTCCTCCCTCAGAAACACCCTCTCAGTAACAACCCTCCCTTAGTAACACACTCCCTCAGTAACACCCCTCCCACAGAAACACACCCGCTCAGAAACACCCTCCCTCAGTAACACCTTCCCTCAGTAACATCCCCTTCAGAAACAGCCCCCCTCAGAAAAAACCTCTCCCTCAGTTACACCCCTCCCTCGGTAACAACCCTTCCTCAGAAACACACTCCCTCAGAAATATCTTCCCTCAGTAACACCAGCTTCAGTAAAACCCCTCCCTCAGTTACACTCTCCCTCAGTAATATCCTCCCTCAGAAACAACCCCCCTCAGTAACAACCTTTCTTCAGAAATATCTTCCCTCAGTAACACCCCCTTCAGTGGAATTCCTCCCTCAGTTACACCTTCCCTCAGTAACACTCCTCTCTCAGTCCAGCCTTTCATTTAGACAAAAATACAAAGTACAAACATTCAGTATTTACAAGACAGTGATAAATTCAAATTAAAATCTGATCATTACTGTCTATAAAACAGTAAATTCGCTGGGGGGGCCCACCATTTCCAGAAATCCCTCACTGTCACCATTGTGACCACATGCTTCGAGGACAGAGTGGGGTGTGTCTGGTGCCAGGAGAGGGTTTGTGTAGCCCCGGGTCAGGTTATCTGGGATAGTCTGACGGAGTGGGGTGTGTTTTGATGCTAGGAGGGGGCTGTGGAGCCCAGGTCAGGTTATCTGGGATAGTGTGACGGAGTGGGGTGTGTTTCGGTGCCAGGAGAGGGTTGTAGAGCCTGTGTCAGGTTATCTGGGATAGTGTGACACAGTGGGGTGTGTTTTGATGCCAGGAGAGGATTGTGGAGTTGTGGGTCAGGTTACCTGGGTTTGCTGTGACACAGTGGGGTGTGTTTTGGTGCCAGGCGGGGGCTGTGGAGCTCTGCTTGTGAGTCAGGCATTCACAATGTGACAGATTGGTACAAGAGTGGGGACGAGTGTATGTGGGGGGTGGGGAGGCTGTAACCCCCTCCCTCTGCCGCCACAGACCATGCGCCTGATCTTGTCAAACAGATGCAGATTTACACTCAGCTCCCTGAGATGCCTGCACTCTGAGTCATACCTGAAGCCTTTAACCCCTTCAGTCCCACCACTGCTCATCCAACCCGCAGTCCCTCGGCTCAGTCAGACTGTTGCTGCAATCCCAGGCCCCGCCTAAAGCCCACCCGCTTTACTCAGCACCACCCATCCCTGAGAAAATCCCAACCCCCAGCGACGCAAGGGACATGATTTCAGAAGCAGAATCTGATCGCCACGGTAGTATAGCGATTGGCGCGACGCTGTTACAGCTTGGAGCGTCGGAGTTCAAAGTTCAACTCCGGCGTCCTCTGTAAGGAGCTTGTACGTTCTCCCAGTGACCACGTGGGTTTCCTCCGGGTGCTCTGGTTTCCTCCCACGTTGCGGGTTGGTAGGTTAATTGGTCACTGTAAATTGACCCGTGATTAGGCCGTGTTAAGTAGGTGGGGTTTTGGGTGGTGCAGCTCGCTGGGCCTGAAGAGCCTGTTCACTCTGTATCTGAAAATAAAAACTAATTAAATAACCCGAATTAGGTTTATTTTCACTGAAATGTTATGAAACTCAGTGTTTGGCAGCAATACAGTGCAGCACATAAAGATGACTATAAATTACAACAAGAGTACAGTATATAAAATATAATCAATGGTGCAAAAACAGAGCAAAGTAGAGAGGTAGTGTCCATGGGTTTGTGGACAGTTTGGAAATCTGATGGCAGAGGGGAGGAAGCTGTTCCTGAATCGTTGAGTGTGTGCCTTCAGGCTCCAGTATGGCAGCAATGAGAAGACGGCATGTCCTGGGTGGTGGGGGTCCTGAACGATGGATGCTGCCTTTTAGAGGCATCGCCTTTTGAAGATGTCCTGGATGCTGGGGAGGCTGGTGCCCATGATGGAACTGGCTGAGTTTACAACTTCCTGCAACTTTTCCCGATCCTGTGCAGTGGCCCCTCCACACCAGACGGTGATGTAGCCAGTTAGAATGCTCCCCATAGTACATCTGTACAAATTTGCCACAGTCTTTGGTACCAGACCAAATTGACTCAAACTCCGAATGAAACTGAGCCTCTGTTGTGTTTTCTTTGTGAGGGCATCGATCTGTTGGGCCCAGGACAGATCCTCAGAGATGTTGACGCCCAGGAACTTGGACCTGCTGAAAGCTGGATGCGGACTGGTGTTTGCCTACTGACGCCCAACTGGTACTGTCCCAGAAGGTTGGACTTCTGATACTCTGCTCCCACTAACAGCATCATCAGTTCTGTTTGTGGTTTTGGTTTAGGAGTAACATTGGCCCAAGACCCTGGGGAATCCTTTTCCTTCCACGAGGAGTGGACTGTCGTTCTCCACACCCAGGTTCCAACGCAGTTTTATTTGTCACATGTACATCGAACCGCGCAGTGAATTAGATTGTTTGCATCAATGACCAACAGATCTAACGGCCGAGAGTGGCCACACATTCCACTGCCAACACAGCACATCCACAATGTTCAGCTGAGAAACAACAACAGCAGCAAAACAAAACCCTTCCCCACCCACACACCGATAGGTCTCCAATAACAGGACAAGCCACCCCTGGGCCTCTGACCTCCAGTCCCTGGGCCAGACACAGTTATCGGGTCTCTGACTTCCAGACATTCTGACCCAGGGGCCTTAACTTACAGGGTCGCCAACTTCGGTCTTTGACCTTTGGTATTGACCCCAGGACTCTGTTGGAGGGGGGGCCTCAGCTGTGGTCTGATTCTCCCCCCCCCCCCCCACCCCCAGTGCAGCCGCCTGACAAGGTCGGCATCTCCACACCAGTCAGGACTATGTGCTGCACTCAGGCTACCTCCAGCACCCCCAGTACCCAGCTCCACACAACCTGCTTCAACCCTTCCTGCTCTCAGCTGTCTCCATAATCCCAGCCTCAGTCCCCCCATGGTTCAACAGACTGCTGTCTGGAACCTCCCCCTCACCTCTCCCCTCACCCTACTCTCCCGCCATGATTCACCAGACTGCTGTCTGGAACCTCCCCCTCTCCCTACCCCCTCACCCCTCCTGCTTCAGTGACCATCTCCATCTCTGGGATCCTCCCTCCCAATATTTCCCTTTCTTTGACTATTCCCTGAGCTCTGATGGTGAAGTCACTATATAAATGCAAACTGTTGTCGTGATTTTATTTAATTTTGGAGATACAGTGCAGAACAGGCCTTTCTGGCCCAACGAGCCATACAACCCAGAAACCCACTATTTAGCACAGCCCAGAAACCCACTATTTTATCACAGCCCAGAAACCCCCTATTTAACACACCCCAGAAACCCACTATTTTATCACAGCCCAGAAACCCACTATTTTAACACTGCCCAGAAACTCACTGTTTTAACACTGCCCAGAAACCCACTATTTTATCACAGCCCAGAAACCCACTATTTTATCACAGCCCAGAAACCCACTTTTTAACACAGCCCAGAAACCCACTATTTTAACACTGTCCAGAAACCCACCATTTAACACAGCCCAGAAACCCACTGTTTTAACACAGCCCAGAAACCCACTATTTAACACACCCCAGAAACCCACTATTTTAACACTGCCCAGAAACTCACTGTTTTATCACAGCCCAGAAACCCACTTTTTAACACTGCCCAGAAACTCACCTATTTTATCACAGCCCAGAAACCCACTATTTAACACAGACCAGAAACCCACTATTTAACACACCCCAGAAACCCACTATTTTAACACTGTCCAGAAACCCACCATTTAACACAGCCCAGAAACCCACTGTTTTAACACAGCCCAGAAACCCACTATTTAACACAGACCAGAAACCCACTATTTAACACAGACCAGAAACCCACTATTTAACACAGCCCAGAAACCCACTTTTTAACACAGCCCAGAAACCCACTATTTAACACAGCCCAGAAACCCACTATTTAACACAGCCCAGAAATCCACTATTTAACACAGACCAGAAACCCACTATTTTATCACAGCCCAGAAACCCACTGTTTAACACAGCCCAGAAACCCACTATTTAACACAGCCCAGAAACCCACTTTTTAACACAGCCCAGAAACCCATTATTTTATCACAGCCCAGAAACCCACTTTTTAACACAGCCCAGAAACCCACTATTTAACACAGCCCAGAAACCCACTATTTTAACACTGTCCAGAAACCCACCATTTAACACAGCCCAGAAACCCACTGTTTTAACACAGCCCAGAAACCCACTATTTAACACAGCCCAGAAACTCACTATTTAACACTGCCCAGAAACCCACTATTTTAACACAGCTCAGAAACCCACTATTTAACACAGCCAGAAACCCACTATTTTAACACTGCCCAGAAACCCACTATTTTATCACAGCCCAGAAACCCACTATTTTATCACAGCCCAGAAACTCACTATTTTATCACAGTCCAGAAACCCACTTTTTAACACAGCCCAGAAACCCACTATTTTAACACAGCCCAGAAACCCACTATTTTATCACAGCCCAGAAACCCACTAATTAACACCGCCCAGAAACCCACCATTTAACACAGCCCAGAAACCCACTGTTTTAACACCGCCCAGAAACCCACCATTTATCACAGCCCAGAAACCCACTATTTTATCACTAGTCTAATCACCAGTCATGTGACAATGACAAATTGACCTGCTAACATGTAGGTCTTTGGACTGTGGGAGGAAACCAGAGCACCTGGAGGAAACACATAGGGTCATGAGCAGAAGGTACAAACCCCTTACGGATGGGGCCAGAATTGAACTCTGAACTGTCATGGCCCAAGCTGTAATACGTCATGCGAACTGATTCTGTATTATTGTTCATAGAACATAGAACAGTACAGGCCATTCAGCCCACAATGTTTTGCTGACATTTTGACCTACTTTAAGATAAATCTAACCCTCCCCTCCCACACAGCCTCAATTTTTCTACCATCCAGGTGCCTATGAGTCTCTTAAATGTCCCTAATGTATTTGCCTCTACCAACACCTCTGACAGGGCGTTCTCTGTGTAACTTCACTGGCTGAGACTCTGTGTGTGTGTGTCTGAGTATCTGTGTGTCTCTTTGTGTGTGTGTGTGTGAGTGTCTGTGAGAGTGAGTATGGATATGTGTAAGTGATAGTGCACGTAAGTGAGCAAGTGCATCCATGTGTGAGTGATGTGTGTGTATCTGTAAGTGTGAGTTTGTGTGTGAGTAACCATCTGTGTACAAGTGAGTGTGGGTGTGTTTTTGTGTGTGAGTGAGTGTGTGTTTCTGTGTGTCTGTTTGACCGAGGGAATACATCTGTGTGTGTGAATCTGTGGCTCTATGTAAGTGTCAATAAGTGAATGTGACTTTATGCTTGTTTATGGTGTCTGTGCGAGTTAATGTGTTTGTGTGTCTGTGTCTGCACCCATTAGTGTTAATGAGAGTGTGTTGGAGTAAGTATGAGTGAGTCTGTGTGTTTGTGTGTGAGTGTGTGAATATGTGTGTGTTTGAGTGAGTGAATGTGTGTGTGAGCGACTCTGTATGTGCATGTGTGTGTGTGTGTGTGTGTGTGTGTGTGTATGCATGTGTGAGTGAGTCTGCGTGTACTGACTGAGGGGGAAGGACAGAGTAGGTCAACCTGGGACAAATGCAGACCAAATTACTTGCTTCGCTTTGAAAGTGAAAATGTGTTGTGGGTATAAAGCTGAGACTTTGGAGAAGGGTAGATTCCTCAAAGACACGAAACCTTGACCGTCTGGTAACATGGTGACAGCAGAGTTGGATGGGCTGGGGTGGGGGGGGATTCTGGAGATCTGGCCTCGATACAGCAAGCTACCGATTCAGTAACCCCAGGGCTCAGGATCACACAACAAACAGGTATGGCCCTGAACTTTCCCCTTTAAGGGGCAATAATTGCCTCTATTTTGGTCAGAACTTGGCAGGTGTGACTTCACTTTCCACAATTTCTAATGTATGGACTGGAAGACCTTGGGTTAAACAGGGCTCAGCAGGAGGAGAGAGAGTGGGGGGGGGGGAGAGAGTGTGTGTGTGTATGTGCGAGAGAGAGAGTGCAGAGTAAGAGAGGTGGAGTGTGTGTATGTGAGGGAGAGAGAGGCAGGGAGGGTGAAAGAGAGAGTGCTAGAGAGTGTGCAAGAGGAAGGGGAGAGAAATAGAAAGCAGAAAAGGGGGAAGAAGGGGAGAGAGAGAAAAGAGAGTGAGAGAGAAGAGAAAGTGGGGGAAGAGAGGAGAGAGTGCAAGAAGAAGAGAGGGGGAGAGAGAGAGGGGGGAGAGGAAGACAGGGAAGAGATAGAGAGAGGCAGAGAGAGATAAGGAGAGAGGGGTGAGCAAGGGTGAGAGAGAAGGTTGTGCAAGAGGAAGAGAGAGGGAAGTGAGAGGGAATGCAAAAGGAAAAGGGAAGAGAGAGAAGAGAGGTAAAGTGCAAGAAGAAGAGGGAGGGAGAGTGTGAGAAAATGTGTGTGTGAGCGTGTGTGTGTGTGTGTGTGTGTGTGTGTGTCTGTGTGTGTGACTGTGTGTGTCTGTGTCTGTGTGTGTGACTGTCCCCCAGTGAGGGTCAGTGTGTGTGTGTGGGACTGTCCCCCAGTGAGGGTCAGTGTGTGTCTGTGCGTCTGTGTGTGTGTGAGCGTGTGTGTGAGTGTGTGTGTGTGTGACTGAGTGTGTGTGTGTGTGACTGAGTGTGTGTGTGTGAGTGTGTGTGTGGGTCTGTGTGTGTGTGAGTATGTGTGAGTGTGTGTGTGTGGGGGTCTGTGTGTGTGTGAGTGTGTGTGTCTGTGTGAGAGTGTGTTTGAGAGTGTGTGTGAGAGAGCGTTTCTGTGTGTGTGAGAGTTTGTGTGTCTGTGTGTGAGTGTGAGAGAGTTTGTGTGTCTGTGTGAGAGTGTGAGAGAGAGAGAGAGAGATAGAGAGAACAGCTGTTCTTGACTGTGTGTTTGTGTGAGAGAGCCTACGTTTTTCTCTCTCTCTCCCGGCGTCTCCAGCCTGACTGATAAGCAATGCTTGAATTGGCTGATGGTGCCGTGACAGTGTCTGGTTACAAGGAGACACTCCCCACCCCTCCTCCATCAACAGTCACTTCCCCCCTCCCCCGGAGCAGCTGCTTCAGCACCCTCACACCACCCCGTCCTGGTCGGCCCCGGCCCTGGCCCTGCCTCACAGTTTGGCAGCGTCCGTCCCGCTGTCTCTGTCTCCGAGACCACGGAGCACATGTGTCCAGGGTGGGGGGGGGGGGGGGGAGGGAGCGAGTGAGAGAGAGTGAATGTGAGTGTGAGAGAGTGAGTGAGAGAGAGAGAGAGAGCGTGAGAGAGAGAGTGAGTGAGTGAGAGGGAGTGAGAGAGAGTGAGTGTGAGAGAGAGTGAGTGAGAGAGAGAAAGAGGGAGGGAGTGAGAGAGAGGGAAGGAGGGATAGAGAGTGAGTGTGAGTGTGTGTGAGAGAGAGAGAGAGAGAGAGAAGGGGTTAGAGGGGACAGAGAGAGAAAAGGGGGAGAGGGAGAACCAGAGTGAGAGAGCGTATACAAGAGACAGAGTGCGTGTGTGTCTGAGAAAGAGAGAGGGACAGAGAGACTGACAGATAGAAAGGGTGGGGGGGAGTGAGACGGCGGGGGGAGGAAACGAAGAGCCGGGTAGAGGGAGGGAGAGAGAGATGGGGGGAGAGTAAGAGGAAGGAGAGGAAGAGACGGTGGGGGGGGAGGGAGTGAGTGTGTGAGAAGGAGAGTGGGGGGGGGGGAACGACAGAGACACAGATACAGATACAGAGACAGAGACACAGGGTGAAGCCAGCAGTCAGGATCGACTTGCAGGAACTGAAGAAACGCCAGTGTAGATAAGGATACGGGGGGAGGTGACAGACACCGACAGTATCTGAGGAAAGTTTCACAGCGGAGCTGAGCAACGCTCTGTCGAGTGATCGGGAGCTCCGGGCGATCCCAGGGACACGAACTGAGCTCAATGGAGCCGGAGAGCGTGGATCAGGCGGTAGGCTACTTGGAGGCGGCTCTGCGGAAGGTGGAGCTGGAGGTTCAGGGGGACATGGGGGCGCTGAGACGGGACGTGGAGCAGCGGATCGAGGAGATGCTGCAGTTGGTGAAGCCGCTGTCGCTGATCGTGGACAGACTGCAGGCGGAGAACCGAGACTTGCGCGGACAGGTCCAGCGCCTCGCTCAGCAGGTGGAGCGGCTGACGGGCAGAGCCGGCCGAGACGCCGACACAGCAGCCGGGGTCTGCAGCGAGCCGGCCGGAAGGGTGAGTGACTGCCGCTGGGTGCCGGACAGGGACAGGGAGAGCGGCCGGGACCTCTCCCATCACGGCCCCGTAACCCGGCTCGTCCCCGAGTCCCTGCAAAAGTGCAAGGGTTCAAAATCCCACTAACCCTCACAGGACGTCTGTCCCCACGTCCCCACACACTGACCACTGGGGGGACGGTCCAGCACACACTGATCCTCATTGGGGGACAGTCCCACACACACACACACATTGACCCTCACTGGGGGACGGTCCCACACACACTGACGCTCACTGGGGGACAGTCCCACACACACTGACCCTCACTGGGGGACGGTCCCCCACACACACACACACACTGACCCTCACTGAGGGACAGTCCCACACACACTGACCCTCACTGGGGGACGGTCCCACACACACGCTGACCCTCACTGAGGGATGGTCACACACACACACTGACCCTCACTGGGGGACGGTCCCACACACACACTGACCCTCACTTGGGGGACAGTCCCACACACACACTGACCCTCACTTGGGGACAGTCCCACACACACACTGACCCTCACTGGGGGACGGTCCCACACACACACACACACACACACACACACACACACACACACTGACCCTCACTGAGGGACAGTCCCACACACACTGACCCTCACTGGGGGACGGTCCCACACACACGCTGACCCTCACTGAGGGATGGTCACACACACACACTGACCCTCACTGGGGGACGGTCCCACACACACACTGACCCTCACTTGGGGGACAGTCCCACACACACACTGACCCTCACTTGGGGACAGTCCCACACACACACTGACCCTCACTGGGGGACGGTCCCACACACACACACACACACACACACACACACACACACTGACCCTCACTGGGGGACAGTCCCACACACACACTGACCCTCACTGGGGGACGGTCCCACACACACATACTGACCCTCACTGGGGGACAGTCCCACACACACACTGACTCTCACTCGGGGACAGTCCCACACACACACTGACCCTCACTGGGGGAGGGTCTCACACACACACTGACCCTCACTGGGGGAGGGTTCCACACACACACTGATCCTCACTAGATGACGGTCCCACACACACACACTGACACTCGTATGGAGTAGTACCGTACCCCGATGTTACACAGTGACAGACCCATCCCCACTGGTACCGTACCCCGGTGTTACACAGTGACAGACCCGTCCCCACTGGTACCGTACCCCGGTGTTATACAGTGACAGACCCGTCCCCACCGGTACTGTACCCCGGTGTTACACAGTGACAGCCCCTTCCCCACCACTACTGTACCCCGGTGTTATACAGTGACAGACCCATCCCCACCGGTACCGTACCCCGGTGTTGTACAGTGACAGACCCGTCCCCACCGGTACCGTACCCCAGTGTTATACACTGACAGACCTGTCCCCACCGGTACCGTACCCCGGTGTTACACAGTGATTGACCCGTCCCCACTGGTACCGTACCCCAGTGTTATACACTGACAGACCTGTCCCCACTGGTACCGTACCCCGGTGTTACACAGTGATTGACCCGTCCCCACTGGTACCGTACCCCAGTGTTATACACTGACAGACCTGTCCCCACTGGTACCGTACCCCGGTGTTACACAGTGACAGTCTCGTACCCTGGTGTTTCACACTGTCAGTCTTGTACCCCGGTGTTTTATACTGATAGTCTCATACCCCGGTGATTTACAGTAAGCAACAGCTTTATTTGTGAGACGTACATCGAAACATAGAGTGAAATGTGTCGTTTGTGTCGTGGGATATGCTGGGGCTGGTTGCACCAAGCAAGTGTCACCATGTTTCTCGTGTCAGTCGTTGCAAGTCCACAACTCGGGAACCCTCATTCACACATGTTTGGAATGTGGGAGGAGACCGGAGGACTGTGAGAAAACCCACGTGTCACGTGCAGACTTGCTGCTGAATGCGGCGGGAATGAAATGGGTGATTGTTGTGTCACGTGTGACGCTGACAGCCACGTTACGGTACTGCATTTCGAAGGCAGCCGCTGGGTTCCGCAGCGGAAAGTGAGGGTGCAGGAGCTGCTGATGAACCTTCACCCCGTCTGGTAGGGCAGTTAGGTTCCACGGATGAGGGACTGGTGTACCCCCACCGAGAGACAGAGGGACAGAGCCTGGGGAGGGGGTGGATGGGTAGACCGGGGTCTACACAGAGATAGGGGTCCTCTGATGGTGGAAAGGGAGCAGCAGAAAAGACCATAAGACAGTGGAGTAAAATTATGTCAGTCAGCCCATCCTGTCTGCTCTGCCATTCCATAAGACACAGGAGCCGAGTGAGGCCCTTTGACCATTGCCTCTGCTGTCTGCTCCACCATTCCATCATGGCTGATTTATAGTCCGTCTCAACCCCATTCTCCTGCCTTCTCTCTGTAACCTTTGATGCCCTGACTAATCAAGAATCTATCAGTCCCTGCTTTAAATATACACTGTGACTTGACCTTGGTGAATCTATGGCAATGACAGATTCACCACCCTCTCTACAGAAACTCTTCCTCATCTCTGTTCTAAACAAATGTCTTTCTGTTCTGAAGCAGTGTCCTCTGGTCCTAGACTCCCCCACTATAGGAAACATCTTCTCCACACCCACTCTATCTGTGTCCTCTGATCCTAGACTCCCCCACTATAGGAAACATCCTCTCCACACCCACTCTATCTGTGTCCTCTGGTCCTAGACTCCCCCACTATAGGAAACATCCTCTCCACACCCACTCTGTCTGTGTCCTCTGATCCTAGACTCCCCCACTATAGGAAACATCCTCTCCACATCCACTCTATCTGTGCCCTCTGGTCCTAGACTCCCCCACTATAGGAAACATCAACTCTAGACCCACTTTATCCAGGCCTTTCAATATTCAATTGGTTTCAATGAAATCCTGCTTCATTCTTCTAAACACCAGTGAGTACTGGCCCAAAGCCATCGAACGCTCCACTACGTTAACCCCTTCATTTCTGGAATCATGCTTGTGAACCTCCTCTCCTTTTGCTAGGACTAGTACAGGTGTTGAGCCTTTGCGGAGTGAGCTGAGGACTGAGGAACTGTCCGCGGCGAGGGGTTGGGCGGTGAGTGGCTGAAATGGTACCAGTGAATTTGTGGTCACAGTGGGTGTTTCTCTGCAACTGTGATAAAATTCATGCATGAGGCAGCACCAGTGCAGCTGGTGATGTGTAGATGAACAAGTCAGGAGTGGTGCCCCGTGGGGAAGCTTTGGGCTGCTCTATGGGTAAGCACAAAGGCAGGTGGAGCTGGGAGCCCAGGTCAGTGTGCAAGGTTCTACCTCAGACTGGTAGAAAATGGAAAGAATTAAAAGTTCTAGAGCCACGAGGTAATATTGCAGCACAATAAAACTCTGGTTGCATCACACATGGAATATTGCGTTCAGTTCTGGTCACCTTTTTAAAGGAAGGATGTGGAAGCTTTAAAGAGGATGCAGAAGAGATTTACCAGGATGCTGCCTGGATTAGAGAGCGTGTCTTACGAGGATGGGTTGAGTGAGCTAGGGGTTTTCTCTTTGGAGTCAAGGAGGATGAGAGGTGGATTGACAGAGGTGTACAAGATGATAAGAGGCACAGATAGAGTGGCATTTGCCCCTGGTTTGCCTCTCTTCCCCCTAGATAGAGACAGCCTAGCTAGCAAACACTGGTACCATTTGAACAGCTGGTTCTTCGCAAGCTCACCTCTCCTCCCGTTCTCACTCTTGCACTCTCCTCACCATGACTCACATCCCCTCCCCAAACATTCAGGGAGAGGGTCACGCTGTGTTTAACTGCACAGAGTTGCTCTTTATTCACAATGAGGGTCACAGTGTAACTGCACAGAGTCACTGTGTATTCAGGGCATAATATTAATTGATAATAATAAAAAATCTGTGTACATACAGTACTGAGCAAAAGTCTTAGACACATGTATACATAGCTAGGGTGCCTAAGACTTTTGCACAGTACTGTAGTAATGTTATATATAGCACTGTACTTCTGCCATACAAAAAAAACCTTTTCATGATATATGTGAGTGATGATAAACCTGATTCTGATCTGGGTCTCTGCTGTGGACTGAGGGTGGGAAGGGGGCAGGGAGAGGGGAATCATGGTTGGGAGAAGGGGAAGGGAGAGGGGAGAAAGCAGAAAGCACCAGAGAGACATTCTGTAATGATCAATAAACCAATTGTTTGGAATCAAATGACTTTGCCTGGTGTCTCAGGGCTGGGTGTGCCTGCACCCACACCAACCCCCGTCCCTGTCATTCCTTCTCTGCCACCTCTTCCACACCCCTCCTGCTCCACTCTTACCATTCCCAACATCCTTTGCTCTTGCAAGATTTACAAACTCGCTCCACTCCATATAGACAAATACAGTACTGAGCAAGTGTCTTAGGCACCATAGCTATGTATACTGAGTGTCCCTAAGACTTTTGTACAATACTGTACAAAGTTGACATAAAGTTCATATACAACCTATAGTTAAATATACAACAGTATAATGCTACTGACACTGTCATAATTAACGTGTACTGGGTGGTAGTGAGGTGTTGAGAAGTCCCACAGCCTGAGGGAAGAAGCTATTACCCAGTCTCACAGTCCTTGTTCTTACACTGTGATACCTTCTGCCTGACGCCAGGCGGTCAAACTGATTGTGGGAGGGATGGAGAGATCCTTGACAATGCTGAACGCTCTGTTAATGCTGTACTCACAGTCCTTGTTCTTACACTGTGATACCTTCTGCCTGACGTCAGGCAGTCAAACTGACTGTGGGACAGATGGAGAGGTCCTTGACAACAGTGAGCACTCTGTGAATGCTGTACTTCTGGTGTATGTTCTGGATTAGTGGTGGAGTGGGAAGAGAGAGACCCCAATGATTCTCTCAGCAGTCCTCACAATCCATTGCAGGATCTTATCATCAGATGCCTTGCGATTCCCAGAGCAGACGGAGATTGAACTGGTCAAGCCACTCTCAGTGGTGATATCGATAAACTGAAGTGAACAGATTGTTATCAGACGACTGAAAATCTTCCTAGTTGATAAGATGGATTCTTGACCTCACAATCCACCTTGCACCTTACTGTCTGCCTGCACTGCCCTTCCTTGGGAGCTGTTGCACTTCATTCTGCTTTCTGTTATTGTTTTACCTCGTTCTACCTCAATGCACTGATGTGGTGATCACATCCACATGGAATGTATGCACGGCGGTGTCGCAGTTACCGAAATGTTTCCCAGCGCCAGCAATCTGGGTTCAAATCCCGCCACTGTCTGTAAGGAGTTTGTACATTCTCTGTGACCACGTGGGTTTCCTCCCACATTCCAACGTTGTCCAGGTTGGGGTTGGTAAGTTGTGGGCATTCTACGTTGGTGCCAGAAGCATGGCAACACTTGCGGCCTGCCCCCAGCACAAGCTCAGATTGTGTTGATTGTTGATGCAAACAATGCATTTCACTGTCCTGTGGAGGGTCAGACACCCTGAGCCAATAGACTAGTCCTGGACTTATTTCCATCTGGCATAGTTTGCATTTTGTTGTTTGACTGTTTGTGGTTTTTGTATCGCTATATTTATGCTCTGTTCTTGGTTGGTGTGGCTGTAACAAAACCCAATTTCCTTTGGGATCAATAAAGTATATCTATCTACTGTATGTTTAATGTACATTTGACAAACAAAGCTAATCTTTAATCTTTAGTAAAGGAGTATAAAGTATAATAAAATGGCACAGCCAAGAAAGACAATAATGCAGGGTGCCATTTCCACATGAAGCCGCCCTTCTCTAACACTTTGATTCATCGTGGTGCTGGTCGAGGATTAGACTGTGGCAGGTCTTGTCCTAACG
This sequence comes from Mobula birostris, assembly GCF_030028105.1. Lineage (NCBI taxonomy): Eukaryota > Metazoa > Chordata > Chondrichthyes > Myliobatiformes > Myliobatidae > Mobula > Mobula birostris. Next base: position 3,887,621 of record NC_092394.1, read on the forward strand.
CACAGCCAGACCTTGGTACATGTACTAATAACAAACTATTTCTAATGGATTGCTATGGAGAGAAACTGTTTATAGACAATTTGTCAATAAATAACGTCTTTCCCAAGTCATTCAGTGACAGCAATGTTTTATCCTGAATGGAAGTCTGCCCTACACAAGGAAGGTTCTCAGCAACCTGCTGGTTGCGACCAGGGGTATTGGAGGAGTGGCGGGTCAAATCTGAAGGCAAAATACCGGGGTAATGGCAAGATTCTTAACAGATGGATGCAGGGTAACATCCGCAGTTGCAGTGCAAGTGATGGGGTGGTTCTGGTGTGTTGGCCTTCACTAGCTGGGTGATTTAGCCATGAGATAATGTCCTGATGAAGGGTCTCATGTGAAATGTCGACTGTTTATTCCTCTCCATAGATGCTGCCTGTCCAGCTGAGCACCCCCAGCATGTGCTCTGACGTAAACTTGCAGCTCTGTAAAACCCTGGCTAGACCACACTTGGAATACTGTGCTCAGTTCTGGTCACCTCCTTATAGGAAGGATGGGGAAGCTTTAGAGAGGGTGCAGAGGAGCTTTACCAGGATGCTGTCTGGATTACAGAGCATGTCTTATGAAGAAAGGCTGAGTGAGCCAGGGCTTTTCTCTTTGGAGAGGAGGAGGATGACAGCTGACTTGGTAGAGGTATACAAGATGATAAAAGGCATAGACTGTGTGGACAGCCAGAGACTTTCCCTGGGTGGAAATGGTAACTACCAGGGGGCATAATTTTAAGGAGATTAGAGGGAAGTATAGGGGATTAAGTTTTTTACACAAAGAGTGTGTGGAAAATGCTGCCGAGGGGTGGTAGAGGCAGATACATTGAGGCATTTAAGAAACTCTGAGACGGGCACATGGATGAGTTGGAGGGCTCTGTGGGAGGGCAGGGTTAGAATGATCTCAGAGTAGGTAAAAGATCGGCACAACATCGTGGACTGAAGGGGAACAGCAAAGAGCAACACACAAGATGCTGGAGGGGCTCAGTAGGTTGGGCAGCATCTGCGGAGAGGAATAGACAGTCGACATTTCAGGCTGAGATCCTTCATCAGGACTGGAAAGGAAGGGATCAGAGGCCAGAGTAACGCACACAAAATGCTGGAGGAGCTCAGCAGGTCGGGCAGTGTCTGTGGAGAGAATAAACAGTCAAAAGTTTTGGGCTGAGACCCTTCATCAGGACTGGAATGGAAGGGGGCAGAGGGGGCTGATTCTGAAGTTGCTTTAGCAGGCGGAAGGAACCTCAGGAGAGGGTGTTACTGAGACATTGATGGGAACTGCAGGAGACTGAAAGGAGATGTGTATGGGCAGAGAGGCAAATTCACTTCATTGCAGCTGGGCAGGTCAGCAAAGGGTAAGCCCACAGACTGAGTGTAGAGGAGGACAGACCCTGAACCAGCCTCGATCTTGGCTTGGAGGGGAGCTGAGGCAATGGAAAAAGAGTCACGATGACCAGTTGCCTGTAACCAAAGAAGGGCAGTGAGCCCGGAAACCGGAGAGGTCTACCTGGAGTCTCAGCTAATGTACTAATGGGTTCTAGTCAACAGATTCGGACTCAAATTTCAGATTTTTTTTAATCACACGTACATCAAAAATGACCAACACAACTTAACAAAGTGCTGGGGTCAGCCTGCAAGGTGTGGCCACATCTGCTGGTGCCAACATAGCACGTCCACAACATTCAAGAGAACAACATAAAATCAACTCCCATTGCCACACACCCACCCACTAATACACACGCAGATGGGCCGTCAACTCCAGCACAGACCACATTTGGGCCTACAAACCTTGGCCGGGCCTCCAACTACGAATGCGGAGTTCCTGCAGATGCCGGAGATCCTGAGTGACGCCCACAAAATGCTGCAGGAACTCAGCATCTCTGGAAATGAATAAACAATCAACGTTTCAGGCCAAAGCCCTTCACCACGACCTCCAGCTCACTCGCTGATCACACAGCTTTGACCCTCTGGCCTCAGCATCCAGACTCACTCGGATCCTGGGAATTTCCACCCTGTGGGGTCACTGACCCTCGTGCCTTCTGCCCACACAGACCCCCGACCCCGGAGTGCCCGCCCGGGAGTCGCTGATCTGACCTCTGGGGTTGCTGGCCTTCGACTGCAGAGCACTCTGACCTGGGCTCCAACCTCCAACCTCCTCTCATCCCTGTGCCTTAGCTTCCTGTGCTTGTCCCAAAACCATCCCTACAAACCGAAAGACACTGCATGTCAGTGCCATCTTGACCAGGGCAGCAAAGGAGGCTGACCTTACACAGGGGTCACCCGCTACTGACCTGGGAAGGAACCTGGGATGACCACACTCTCTGGCCGTCTCCAGTGGGCTGGTCAGTGATGAGCACGGGGCCAAGAGCACACAATTAGGATAAGGTTACTGGGTGAATGAGGTCCCTCACCATCCAGGCCACGGTCTCTTCTCCTGCTGCCAGGATAAAGGAGGTACCGGAGCCTCACGACCCACACCACCAGGTTCAGAAGCAGTTATTACCCCTTCAGCCACCAGGCTCTTGAACCAGTGTGGATAACTTCACTCAACTTTGGCTCTGAACTGACTGTACAACCTATGGACTCACTTTCACAGCTCAAGTTCTCTGTGCTGTTTGTTTGTTTATTATTTGTATATCTGCACATTGATTGTCAGTCTCTGTGTGTAGTTTTTCATTGATCCTATTGTATTTATTCGTTCTGAATGCCTGCAAGAAATTGAATCTCAAGGTTGTAGATGGTGATATATAAATACTTGGCTAATAAATCTATTTTGTACTTTGAATCACTTCACACTACTCTGGGTTGAAATCCATCTGCCATGTCTCAGCCCAGCTCTGCATCCTGTTATCAATGTCTCATTATAACCTACAACAGCCTTCTAAACTGTTTACAACTCCACCAACCTTCGTGCCTTCTGCTTACTCCCTCACCCACCTCGGCGTCTCAGAAGAGAGCGTGTGTCTGTTGTCACCCCTTGTTACATCTCACACCCACTCTAATTCCATTCTCGGTGGAGCCCCTCACCCCTGCTCCAGGCCTCTGGCTCTATTCTATTTAAAGATTATTATTTATGTTCCATCTGTTGAGGATCAACACTTAATAAGCTCATCCCCCATCACATCAGACACTCAATATCCAAAACCGCCTGTATCCGAGCCAGCTCTCCGAGTGTTACAGAGTTGACCGGAACCGGGAGCCTGAGTGAGATCCGAGATCTGGCCTTGGAGCCTGTTAACTTTTCTGGCACTTCCAGCTGCTCAGTTACTGTGAAGGGAGAGCGACGTTGTTTGGTAACGGTGAGATCAAAAGTAATGCAGAACCGGTAGACGAGGGGTTGGACAGCTTTCTCTGGCTCCCACAGGCTGAGGAACATCCTGGAGCTCAGAGTAGCCAGTGCTGACGCTCTGTGGGGAAGGACCTGCTACCACACACAGAGAGGCTGAGTTCGGAGGGAAAGCCCCTGCAACAATGAAAGAGGTATCGCCTCGGGGGGGTGGGGGGCCACAGGAGGGGGAATGGTGCCATGTTCACTAATGTGAACACACACAAAAGTACTGGAGGAACTCAGCAGGTCAGGCAGCATCCGTGGAAGGGAAAAAACAGTCGACGTTGCTGGCCGAGACTCTTCGTCGGGACTGGAAAGGAAGGCAGAAGAAAACAAAATAAGAAGGTGGGGGGAGGGGAAAGAGGTGGGGGGAGGGCAATCTGGCAGGTGATCAGTCAGACCAGGTGAGGGGGAAGGTGGGTGTGTGGGGAAGGGGAGCAGTACAATCTGGCAGGTGATTGGTGAGACCAGGTGATCGGTGAGACCAGGTGAGGGAGAAGGTGGGTGGGTGGGGAAGGGGAGCAGTACAATCTGGCAGGTGATTGGTGAGACCAGGTGATCAGTCAGACCAAGTGAGAGGGAAGGTGGGTGGGTGGGGAAGTAGTACAATCTGGCAGGTGATTGGTGAGACCAGGTGAGGGGGAAGGTGGGTGTGTGGGGAAGGGGAGTAGTACAATCTGGCAGGTGATTGGTGAGACCAGGTGAGGGGGAAGGTGGGTGTTTATGTTTTTTTTTAAGTTTACACTACTGAATGTGTCAACTAGGAATATAAAGATTTTCTGACCTCTTTTCGCTTCCTTTCCAGTCCTGGCGAAGGGTCTTTGCCCAAAATGTTGACTGTTCCATAGACGCTACCTGACCTGCTGAGTTCCTCCAGCATTTTGTGTGTGTGTGCTCTGGATTTCCAGCATCTGCAGAATCTCTTGTGTTTATTGAACATAGCAGGACAGGTTACGAAAGGCCAGCACAAGTCTGAGCTTAACAATAGAGGGTTAATGTATAACAGCAGAGAAGCCTTAAACCTTTATAAAATCATAGGTCTGGCCTTGGTTGGAGTATTTGGTTCAACCCACAGTGACTGTGAGGGCATTTGAGAGAGTCCAGAGGAGATTCACAGGAATGGTTTCTGAAACAAGGGACTGCCCCACAACTCATTCTGATTTTCACTGATCTCCCCAGGTCTCACCTCCACAATGTTGCCTTCAATCTCCCCCCTGACCTCACTTCTATCATTCTAGAATCTATCTGCTACCTCTGTAGCAGGATGGCAGGATGGCAGGGTGGAGATGTGCATCTACCAAAAGAGGTGTCAGGCACTCCTACCCTCCGCTAGCCTGCAGGTTATCCTTAGGCAAGGTGTGGCACCTGCTTAGCCCCTGATCAGGGTCACGTGAGACCATGGGAGCAGGTGGTAGATGGTCGTATGAGCAGCTGGTGTCTATCACGTCCTGGTTATGCGACCACTAACACCAGGCAGACAGAAATCTCTGAAGAATATTGATAATGGCAGGGGGTCACCCGTCTTGTAAAGACTCTGCCCAGAAGAAGGCAATGGCAAACCACTTCAGTAGAAGTAATTCCCAAGAACAATCATGGTCACAGAAAGATCACGATGTAGAAGTAATTCCCAAGAACAATCATGGTCACAGAAAGATCACGATCACCTACATCGTACGACATGGTGCATAATGAACGAAGGAGCCTCTGTAACATCTCCAACGATCTAGACTCTGCAGCACTCCAGCGTAGATGATTGCAGAAATTTGCCATCCTCTGCGAGAAATTCCCGCACACCACAGTTTTACTCCAGTATCTATTCAAGGCCCTCCCACAGGTGGGAACATCTCAACAACCTCCTTTCTAGATCTTCCATGTTTCAGTACATTCACCCACCTTCCCGCCCCATTCTTCTAAACTCAGATCTAAGCACACATATTTCATTCCTTCAGCTGCTGTGACTTTTGCGCTCTTAATGCTTACCTATTCTGTAATGTAGGGTATATTTTATGTGTTGCATTGTCTGCTGCCACAAAACAACAATTTTCACAAAATATGTCCGTGATTATAAACCTGATTCTGATCAGGAAATCATCTCCTTCCAGGAATTAGTCTAATTAATCTCTTTGGACTATTTTGAATACCAGCATATCTTTTCTTAAATGTTCGAAGTAAATGTATTATCCAAGTACCTATATGCGACCATATTTCTCCTTGAGATTCATATTTTGTAGGCATTCATAGAGTAAAAAATGGAATTTTATGAAAAGCTACGCATAAACAGACAATGACTGACAAACAACCATTGTGTAAAAAAGATAAATTTGCTCACCATTCAAGATGAGGTAGTAAATTGGATTAAAGATCAACTTTGTGGGAGAAGCCAGAGAGTGGTAGAAGCTGGTTGCCTCCCTGATTACAGGCCTGCAGCTGCAGGGGTACATACTGAGCCCATTGTTTATCATCTCTATCAATGATCTGAATGATAATGTGGTAAACTGGATCAGCAAATTTGTAGATGACACCAAGACTGGGGACGACAAACACAATAAAATCTGCAGATTCTGGAAATCCAAGCAACACGCACAAGAGTCAAAGCCAATATAAAAGCCAATGAAAGGGCATTTAATACAGCAAAGATCAGTGGGAAGTTAGAGGATTGGGAAGCTTTTAAAAACCTAGAGAAGGTAACTAAAAAATCATAAAGAAGGTGAAGATGGAAAATGAAAGTAAGCTAGCCAATAATATTAAAGAGGATACCAAAAGTTTCTTCAGATACATAAAGTGTAAAAGAGAAGCGAGAGTGGATATCAGACCATGGAAAACAATGTTGGAGAGGTAGTAACGGGGGACAGCAAAATCACGGATGAACTGAATAAGTATTTTGCATCTGTCTTCACTGTGGAAGACACTAGCAGTATGGTGGAAGTTCCAGGTGTCAGGGGGCATGAAGTGCGTGAAGTTACCATAACTAGAGAGAAGGTTCTTGGGAAACTGAAAGGTCTGAAGGTAGATCACCCCAGAGTTCTGAAGGAGCTTGCTGAAGTGGTTGTGGAGGCATTAGTAACGATTCTTCAAGAATCACTAGATCCTGGAATGTTCTGGAAGGCTGGAAAATTGCAAATGTCACTCAACACTTCAAGAAGGGAGACAGTCAGAAAAGAGAAAACTGTTGGCCAGTTAGTCTGACCTCAGTGGTTGGGAAGATATTGGAGTTGATTATTAAGGATGAGGTCTCAGGAGGCACGTCGTAAAATAGACTGTAGTCAGTATGGTTTCCTCAGGGGAAAATCTTGCCTGACAATTCCATTGGAATTCTTTGAAGAAGTGCAAAGGGACTTCAGAGTCCCTGTGCAAGATTCCCAGAAGGTTAATTCACAGGTTGAGTCTGTGCTAAAGAAGGCAAATGCAATGTTGTCATTCATTTCAAGGGGAGTAGAATATCAAAGCAAGGAGGTTATGCTGAGGCTTTATAAGACACTGGTCAGGTTGCAATTGAAGTATTGTCAACAGATTTGGGCCCATACATAACTCAGAAAGGATGTGCTGTAATTGGAGAGAGTCCAGAGAAGATTCAAGAGGATGATTCTGGGAATGAAGGGATTAACATATGAGGATCGTTTGGCAGCTTTGGGCCTGTACTCATTGGAATTTAGAAGAATGCATGGGGAAAGGGGGATTTCATTGAAAACTATCAAATGTTGAAAGGACTAGAAAAGGTGGATGTGGAGAGGATGTTTCCTATGGTGGGGGTGTCCAGAACCAGAGGGCGCAGCCTCAATATTGAGGGGTGACCCTCTAGAACAGAGGCAGGGAGGATTGTTTTATTATCCAGAGAGTAGTGAATCTGTGGAGGCCAAGTCTGTGGGTATGTTTAAAGCAAAAATTGGTAGTTTCCTGACTGGTCAGACCACCAAAGATTGTGGTGTGAAAGCAGGTGTATGGGGTTGAGTGGAAACTGGGATCAGCTATAATGCAATGGCAGAGCAGGCTCGATGGGCTGAATGGCCTAATTCTGCTCCTGTGTCTTATAATCTTACGGTCTAAGTAACAAGCTGGATAGACAAAGGTTGATGTTGTGTACTTTGATTTTCAGAAGGCCATCAACAAGGTGCCACACATGAACCTGCTTAATAAACTACGAGCCCATGGTACTACAGGAAAGATTCTAGCGTGGATAAAGCAGTGGCTGAATGGCAGGAGGCAAAGAGCGGGAATAAAGGGAGACTTTTCTGGCTGGCTGCCTGTGACTAGCGATGTTCCACAGGGGTCTATATTGGGACTGATCCTTTTTACGTTATATGTCAACGATTTAGATGATGGAATTGATAGCTTTGTGGCCAAGTTTGAGTGGAGGGACAGGTAGTTTTGAGGAAGTAGAGAGGCTACAGAAGGACTTAGACAGATGAGGAGAGTGGCAAAGAAATGGCAGATGGAATACAATGTTGGGAAGTGTATGGTCATGCACTTAGTAAAAAGAAATGACAGTGTTGACTATTTTCTAAGTGGGGAGAAAATGCAAAAAACTGAAGTACAAAGGGATTTGGGAGTCCTTGTGCAGGATTCCCAAAAGAATAATTTGCAGGTTGAGTCTGTGGTGAGGAAGACAAATGCAATGTTAGCATTCATTTTAAGTGGACTAGAATATAAACACAAAGATGTAATGTTGAGACTTTATAAAGCACTGGTGAGGCCTCACTTGGAGATTTGTGAGCAGTTTGAATGAGGGGTCACCTCACTGAAACCTATTGAATGGTGAAAGGTCTTGTAGAGTGAATGTGGAGAGAATGTTTCCTCTAGTGGGAGAGTCTAAGACCAGAGGACACAGCATCAGAATAGATGGGCAACCTTTTAGATTGGAGAAGAGGAGGAATTTCTTTAGCCAGAGATTGGTGAATCTGTGGAAAATTTTGCCACAGGCAGCTGCGGGGGCCAAGTCTGTATGTATACTTAAGGCAGAGGTTGATAGATTCTTGATTGGTCAGGGCATGAGGGAGACAGGGACAAGGCAGGAGATTGGGGCTGAGACGAAAATTGGATCAGCCATGATGAAATGACTTGATGGGCCAAATGGCCTAATTCTGCTCCTATATCTGATATTCTTATGGCTTAAAATGCTGGAGAAACTCAGAAGGCCAGGAAACATCTATGGAAAAGAGTAAAAAGTCAACGTTGCAGGGCAAGACTCTTCATCAAGACTGGAAAAGAAGATGAGATGTCAGAGTAGGAAGGTGGGGGGAGGGGAGGAAGAAGTACAAGGTGGTAGGTGGAAGTGAAACTGGAGAAGCGGATGTGTGAAGTACAGAGCTGGGAAGTTGATTGGTGAAAGAGATAAGGGGCTGAAGAAGGGGGAATCTGGTAGGAGAGGACAGAAGGCCATAGAAGAATGAGATGGGGGAGGAGCAACAGATGGAGGTGATGGGCAGGTAGGGAGATAAGCGGAGACAGGGAAACTGGAATGGGGAATAGTGAAAGAGAAGGGGGCAATTACTGGAAGTTTTAGAAATCGGTGTTCATGCCATCAGGTTGGAGGCTACCCAGATGGAATATAAGGTGTTGCTCCTCCAGCCTGAGTGTGGCCTCATCGCAGCAGTAGACTCTATAAAAATAATCCTGAGAACTAGTTGTAAAGGTGTTGTGGGCCTGGACAGGTCTGACCAAGTCCCACCTGAGTTTTCTCCTTGCCCTCGCTTCTACAGGAGGGACAGATTTCCCTTCTCTCTGGCTGGGCCTTAGTGGGTTTCTAGGCACAGGGTGAGAGCATTCACCCTCAGAGCCAGTTCCATCCTTTAATAACTCTCATTGACTATGATCCACACTCTGAGGACATAAGGGTTAGGGTTAGTAAGCTGTGGGCATGCTCTGCTGGTGCTAACAATTGTGGGCTGCCCCCAGCACACCTTCAGACTGCGTTGGACGCTGATGCAAACAATGCATTTTGCTGTATATGTCGATGTACATTTGATAAATAAAGCTAATCTTTAAGTTTAAGATCTTTAATCTTCATCAACAGAACTGTCAACAGTTGTTGTTGGTGACGTGTTTCCACACCCTCTCAGGCTCCATGCATCAAAGTGATTCCGGAATCCACTTCGGCTTGGATCCTTTCCCAGAACATAACCATTTTTTTTTCTCTTTCTTGTCTCTTCAGCCTGGAGAGCAGATGACTGAGCAGAATGGAATGGAAGGCAGTGGACCTCCACATTGCAGGACAGAAATGGCCCCCCTCCAATCTGCACGAGGCAAGGCCAGAGGCATCCCTTCCCTTTCAAACCTCCTCCCACCTCAGAACCTTGTCGTTCACTTGAATGTTCTCAGGTCTTGTGCATTTTGAATTTTCCCAGTTCTCCTGGGTAGATAAAAACAAAGATGTGATGCTGAGGCCTTATAATGTCAGACCACACTTGGAGTGTTGTGAGCAGCTTTGGGACTCTTATCTAAGAAAGGATGTGTTGACATTGGAGAGAGTCCGGAGGACGATCATTCTCATGAACGTCCTCTGAGGTGCATTTGATGGTTCTGGGACTATACTCAATGGAGCTTAGAAGAACGAGGGAGAATCTCATTGAAACTCATTGAAAAGCCAGGATAGAGTGGATGTTCAGAAGTTGTTTCCTATATTGCAGGAACCCGAGGGCACAGCCTCAGAATACAAGGATGTCCTTTTAGAACAGAAATGAGGAGGAATTTCTTTAATCTGTGCAATTCATTACCACAGACGGCTGTGGAGACCAAGTCATTGAGTATATTTAAAGTGGAAGTTGGTGGGTTCTTGATTAGTCAGGAAGACCCATTGATTGTCTGTTGCTGCAGATTCCAGCATTTGCAGCTTCTCTTGTCTCCACATCGTTTCCACTAGCAGGCAGTGTTTCTGCATAAACATCCCCCTGGTCCTACTCTCACTGCTGTGGTCTGCACAAGAACATTTTCCTCCCACCTTCCCTCCTATCAACACGAGTTTCAGAATCTGGGCCTACTTCAGGCAGAGTTGAGGGGGATTTCCAACTTTATGAGGATTGTGAATCTCTGGATCTTCTCCCCGTGAGAGCAGGAGAGAGTTACCGGGTTTCTTCAAGGTAGCAGAGGGAACAGCCCTATTTGGCCTTTTGAGCCCTGCCTAGCAACCCACCTATTTAACACCAGCCTAATCACAGGACAACTTACAATGGCCAATTAACCTACTAACCAATGACTTTGGACTATGGGAGGAAACCGGAGCACCCGGAGGAAACACACGTGCACCCGGGAAGAAATGTACAAACTTCCTTACAGAGGGCACTGGAATTGAACTCCAAACTCCGCACCTTGAACTGTAATAGCTTTGCGTTCACCGTTACGTTACCACGGTGTTGGTGGAGATGGAGTACGGAGGCTGACTAGATCAGCCAGGACCTCAGGACAGAGCGTCCTCGAGGATTCCTGCTGTTAGAGTTGTCACCAGCACCCGGACTATCTCGTGGGTGAGGTTCTTTTCTCACCAGCCCGCAGCTCAAGCCACATCCCTCTCTCCACAGAAAAGGAGGGGACGGCGCCATGGAACGTGCCGTCCCCGGCTCTACAGCAGCACCGGCCGGCAGCGGTGAGCCTGGCTCACCTGCCTATCACCGCCGTTACCAAGTCCGGGGAGAAGTTCTCTGCGGAGGTGTCGAGTGGCGCCACTCCCCGCTCGGAGTCCCTCGCTCAGCCGGCTGTGAACAAACCCCAGACAGAGTGTGTCGGCCAGACAGCACCACAGACAGGTGAGTGACCTTGGGGATCAGGACAATCGCTGGTTTAGATTAGATTTGTTTTATTTGTCACATGTACATCGAAACACACAGTGAAGTGCATCCTTTACGTCAACAAACAAAACAGTCAGAGGATGTACTGGGGCAGCCACATGCTTCACCAACACAACATGCCCACAACTTACTGATCCTAACCTGTACAGCTTTGGAATGTGGGAGGAAACCAGGGAACCCAGAAGAAATCAACAAAGTCACGGGGAGAGCGTATAAACTCCTTATAGACAGCGGCTGGAATGGAACCCAGGTCACTGGCGCTAGAAAGTGTTGCACTAATTGCCACGCTACCATGCGCTCAACCCATGGACCACTACCTCAGCAGCGCAGAGGACAGATGCACTGCCTCACAGGGCCAGAGGCCCGGGTTTAATCCTGACATCAGCTGCTGTCACGTTCTCCCTGTTTCTTACCCACTGTCTGGAGGCCTGAAGCAATCTGTAATTGATTTTTATTGGTCTATGTACCAATACAGTGAAAATCTTTTATCTGTGTGGAATTCAGACAGATCCTCCCATACACACTGTAAGTACATTGAGGCGAAAGTGTAACAGAGTGTAGGATAGAGTGTTGCAGTTATAGAGAAAGTGCAGTGCAGGTGCAAGGGACTCGCTCAGGTAGATTGGGAGAGCAGGACTTCATCTTGGTTGTGTAAGAGTCTGTAGAATCTGTCCTTGAGCCCGGTGGGATGTGCTTTCAGGCTTTCCTGCTCAATGGGAGAGAGAAGAAAGAATACCTGGTGTGTGTTGGGATCTTTAGAAGGAGTAGTAGACTGTGTTGTCCAGGGGTGGGGAAGCCGGTTTGTGTAAGACTAGGCTGTGTCCACAACTCTGTGCAGTTTCTCACAGCCGTATGCAGAGCAGTTGCTGTATCGAGCCATGGTGCACCCGGACAGGATGCTGTCTATGGTGCATCAGTAAAAATTGGTGAGGGTCAGTGGGCCTGAGTTTCCTCAGCCTGAGGAATTAGAGGTGTTGGACACCTCTCTTGGCAGTGGTGTCCATGTGGCCAGACGAGGAAATATTATTGGAGGTGTTTACACACAGGACCCCGAAGCCCTCGGACACAGATACAGATGGCTGTGTGCTCCACCCTTCTTCCCAAAGTCAATGACGGCTCTTGTGTTTTGCTGACACAAGTCCAGGCTAGTGATCACCCCTTTTATATTTCTGAACACCACCCAAACGGTCTCATTTGAATAGACTCGTATTTGTTTACTTGTTTAGAGCGACGGTGCGCAATAGGCTCTTCCGAGCCTTCAAGCGAGCTGCCGATTTAACCCTAGCCTAATCACGTGAAAATTTACAGTGACTAACTAACCTACTAACCAGTACGAGCTTCGAGCAAGCTGTCAGTTTAACCCTGGCCTAATCACAGGACAATTTAGAGTCACTAACCAACCTACTAACTAGTACGTCTTTGGACAGTGAGAGGAAACCCATGTCGTTCACGGGGAGAACATACAAACAGAAAATGCTGGAATTGAACTCCAAACTCTGATGCCCTGAGCAGTAATGGTGTCATGCTAACCGCTATCTTCCTATGCTGCCTTCGGATAGCCTTGCTTCTGTAGCAGTGCACTCCATAGCTGGCACTACAACGTCAACACCCTGCCAACACCCTGTTCTATACACCAGAAGGCTGAACTGCCTGTCGCGTTCAACCTTCAGAATCAGGATAAATATCACCGGTATATGTCATGAAATCTATTGTTATGCAACAGTATAGTGCGATACATAATCTTAAAAACTATAAATTACAATAAGAATATATATATATATATATATATATATATATATATATATATATATATATATATATATATATATAAAATATATAGTAGTGCAAAAGAGAGCCAAAAAGGAGAAAAAAATAGTGAGATAGTGTTCATGGGTTCATTGTCCATTCAGAAATCTGATGGTGGAGGGGAAGAAGCTCTTCCTGAATCGCTGAGTGTGCCTTCAGGCCTCTGTACCCCCTCCCTGATGGTACAATGAGAAGAGGGCACGTCCTGAGCGATACAGGTCTTTAATCATTCCTGCCTTTTTGAGGCACTGCCTTTTGAAGATTCTCCGTGGTAGCAACACTGTTATATCAAAGTTCAAAGTAAATTTATTATCAAAGTACATATACGTTGCCATATACAAGCCCAAGATTCATTCAATAATAATAACAATAATAAATAAGCAGTAAGTATTGAAAGCGTGAGGTGAAGAGTCCTTGAAAGTGAGTCCACAGGTTGCGGGAACGGTTCAATGATGGGGCGAGTGAAGTTATCTCCTTTGGTTCAGGAGCCTGATGGTTGAGGGGTAATAACTGTTCCTGATTCTGGTGCTGTGGGTCCTGAGGCTCCTGTACCACCTTCTTGATGGCAGCAGCAAGAAGAGAGCCTGTCCTGGGTGGTGGGGGTCCCTGATGATTGATGCCACCTTTTGAGGCATCGCCTGTTGAAGACCCTCTGTGGTTGCAACACCATTGCATTCCCATTTGCTGATCAACGTTCTCAGCCCGGGGTGGTTAAGATTAGACCAACAATGTCTGCATTGCCAGTAGTACCCTCACCCCATCCACAGGGAAAAAGCACATTAAATATGGACAGCACAGTAGCATAGCAGTTAGCGAAATATTTTACAGTGCCGGTGACCATCACACTCTGTAAAGAGTTTGTACGTTCCCCCATGACTAAGTGGGTTTTCTCCAGGTGCTCCAGTTTCCTCCCACATTCCAAAGATGTACCAGTTAGGGTGAGTAAGTTGTGGGCATTCTATATTGGTGCGAGAAGTGTGGCAATACCTGTGGGCTGGTCCCAGCACATCCTTGCACAGTGCTGGCCGTTGACGCAAACAAAGGATTTCACTGTACATTTTGATGCTTTGGTGTACGTGTGACAAATAAAGCTTTTTTTTGGCCAAGTCATTGAGTATATTTAAAGCAGAGGTTAATAGGTTCTTGATTAGTTGGAGTGTCAAAGGCTACGAGGAGAAGGCAGGAGAATGGGGTTGAGAAGGATAATTAATCAGCCATGATGGAACGGCAGTGCAGAGCTGATGGGCTGACTGGCCTCATTCTGCTCCCATGTCGTATGGTCGTTACTGTTTAAGAAATGCTCTGGTTCAGCAGCAGATGTGTGAGGCGGTGAGGAGTTCTTGGAGGAAACATGGCATGGGTTTCACACAACATCACTGCATTGCACTGTTTGAAGATACTCAGACAGGGAAGGTGCAGAGGGATACAGGTCTAATTTGGGCAAATAGAATGGAAGTGGATGACCATCACAGTCAGCGAGGATGAAATGGGAAGAAGGGCCTGATTTGGTTCTGTACGTTTCTGTGATTCTTACCTTGCCTTCGCTCTGCAGGCAAGAACGCCAACGGCAGTAGGACGCTCTCTTCCACCACACACTCCACGACACGCGACGTCCGTTCTCCGACCAGGTAAAACCTCGGGAAAGCTTGTATCAACTCCCATCTTCAACAATTCCTTGCTCACTTAGTACAGAGTAGGAGGCCATTCTACCCATTGGGTCTATGTCAGCTCCTGGAGAACAATGCCATTGGTTCCCTTTCCCTTTCCACTTCCCTCATCTCTTATCTCTCAGGATGGATGTGTTGACATTGGTGAGAGACCAGAGGAGAGTCACCAAATGATCCTGGGAATGACAGGGTTAACTTGGGAGGAGCACTTGATGGCGCTGGACCTGTACTTGCTGGAGTTTAGAAGAATGAGCAGGGCATCTCATTGAAACCAATTAAATATTGTAAACTATATACAGTACAGTGGATGAGGAGAGGATGTTTCTGATACTGAGGAAGTCTAGAACCAGAGGGCACAGCTTCAGAATCGAGTGGTGTCCATTTAGAACACAGTTAAGGAATTTCTTAAGCTAGAGGGTGGTGAATCTGTGGAATTCATTGCCACAAATGGCTGTGTAGGCCAAATCATTGGGTATATTTAAAGTGGGGGTTGATAGTTTCTTGATTAGTCAGTGTGTCAGTGGTTACAGGGAGAAGACAGGAGAATGGGTTAGAGGAGGAAATAAGTTAGCTACGATAGTATGACAGAGAAGACTCAATGGACCGAATAGCCTAATTTTGCTCTTATGTCTTATGGTCCTATCAACTCCCCTTTTAATCTCTTTGTTACTAAGCCACTCTCAGGGGTAATCTCCATAGTGCATTAACTTACCAGCATGTCTTTGGGATGCAGAGGGGAACCGGAGCACTCGGGGGGAATCCCACACCATTACAGCAGAAGATGTCAGCTTCACAGAAAAGAATGGAGGCCGGGGTTGATCCCAGGTCCCTGGAACAGTAAGACAACAGGACTACCTGTTGTACCACCCATTGCCCAGTTCCCACTGAGGTCACTCGGGATCGTCCAGCTATCTGCCAGCCCAGAGGTGGATCAACTAATCAGAGGTGGGTCCACCAAGCCTGGTGGCACCCATGATACCCAGAAGCACCAGGAAATAGGCACTCAGCTCCATACTGTCCATCCCCCTTCTCAACATCACCTTCCTCCACTAACCTCACAACTCTCTGATCCCTTTATATTCCAAAATCTCAAGTGAGAACTTGGAGCAGCACAGAACATCACAAGCCCTTTGGCCCACGCTGTTGTGTGTGCTCCAAGATCAATCTAACCCACTGGTTCCAAATTTGGCAATATCACCCTCCCTGGGGGTGGTGGGGGCGCTTGGTAACAAGGGGACTAGCAGAGGGATTACGGGCTTAATTTAAGAAATGAATTACCAATTATACAGTGCCTCATAATTGATCATGTCATCTCTTTCTAACCCTCCGTTCTCTTGGACTTTGCTCGAAGTGCATTATAGTCATTGACAAGTAATGTGACACTTCTGTATTTGGTATCTCATGAGAAATCTGGACTGAAGGAATCGTGTTATTTCCAGGTCCAGCCTGTGCATTATTGCTGTTCACTACTGTAGTACAGTGTTAGCTAGTATGATTCCCACTATCTAATTAAGCAGTGACACAATTCCTGTACAGGGAATATGCAGCTCCTTTGATGAGAATACACTCTGATAAAGCAAACAAGAACTTGGCTTATTTTCAGTCACTTTGTGAAAACTTACAGAAAAGTAAAGCACTTCAAAACATGCTTGTCAACTCTTCTCAACAAAACTGATTGTGTGTTTCGTGCCACATTTCACTGATCATTGCTAAGTCTGGAAAGCCCCATACAATTGGAGAAGAACTGATTCTGCCAGCAGTGAGGGAAGTCCTGAGTATAGTTTTGAATAAGTCACCAGACCAAATAATTAAAGAGATTCAGCTCGGTGGCAAATCTGCTCAAAGACAAATAGGTGAAATGTTTGAGCATGAGGAAGACACATTGTGCAACATAATTTGAACAGCAGAATTTGCTCTACAGTTGGATGAATCAACTTTACCAGACAACAAATATTTGCTTCTTGGTTATGTTTGCCTCATAAAAGACGAAAGGATAGTTCAAGCGTTGTTATTTCCAAGGGGACTAGAAACAGATTTGAAGGGGGAGTCAATACTTCAGATTGTTCACCAACTTTTCTAAGAGAAGGATGTTCTGCTCACCAATATTTATGCTTGTGCAACAGAAGGGGCACCATCAGTGACAGGACACCCCTATGGGGTACTCAGTGTGTAATTCACAGACAACGTCTTGTTGCAAATATGCCCAAGTGATCAGCTGCACAAATCATTTAAATACTGTTACCTCAGCGGTAAATAAAATCAAGTCCCATGCTCTCAATTCTCAACTATTTTCAGAGCTTTGTATTGAGAATGATAAATAGTTTAAACACTTGCTGTTGCACACAGAAGTCAGATGGATCTCAAAAGGAAACTGCCTGAGACACTCTCATGCACTTTTTGAAATTATGATAATTCTCTGAAGACTCAAGTGCTTTATTCAGTAATCAACACAAGAATATTAAGCATGACATTGCTTATTTGTCAGAATTATTTGCAAAGTTTAATGAAATCAGTCTTTAATTACAAATTTTTTGCAATTATTAGTCATTGCTTTGAAATTGCAGTTCCTTTTATTTTGCACTATAAATCAAAATTCTTTATAGGCTTTATGTAATGGCCAGAAAGGGAGAGAGGGACAGATGTGGTCCGGGAGAAAAGGGGGCAGTAACTCAAAAAAGTTTGGGAATCGCAGATCTAACCCCTACCTTCTACATACCCTCCATTTTCCTATCATCCATGTGCCTATCTAAGAGTCTCTTAAATGTCCCTGATGTATCTGCCTCTTCTACCACCACCCCTGGAAGCAAGTTCCACTCGCACAACTCTCTATGTAAAAAACCTACCTCTGCATCCCCCCTTAAACTTACCTCCAATCACCTTAAAATTATGCCCCCTCCTTCACATTAGCTGTTTCCACCCCAGGAAAAGGGCTCCGGCTCTTCACAAAACCTTTGCCTCTTATCATCTTATACACCTCTATCAAGTCACCTCTCATCCTCCTTCACTCTAAGGAGAAAAGCCCCAACTCACTCAACCTTTCCTCATAAGGCATATTCTCTAATCCAAGCAGCATCCTGGTAACTCTCCTCTGCACCCTCTCTAAAGCTTCCACATCCTTCCTATAACACTGCACCCACAACTGATCACATTGCAAGTCTGGTCTAACCAGGGTTTTATAGAGCTGCAACATTACCTTGTGGTTCTTGAACTCAATTGCCCAACTAATGAAGGCCAACCCATCATATGACTTCTTAATCTCCCTGTCAAATTATGTGGCAGCTGTGCAGGATCTATGGACGTAGACCACAAGATCCCTCTGTTGCTCCAGACTGATCAGAATCCTACCATTAACCTTGGACTTAAGGATTTTTCCAATCTTCCCAGCTCACATCAGTATTGCACTTCCAAGTTCTTGGAAATTTCTACAGATTTCCCCCGGGATCAATAAAGTATGACTATGACTATATGACTATGTATCATGGAGAGCATTCTGACCTGTCACATCACCATCTGGTACGGAGGCACCAATGCACAGGATTGCAAAAAAGCTGCAGAGGGTTGTAAACTCAGCCACTCCATCATGGACACTAGTCTCCCCAGCACTGAGGACATCTTCAAAAGACAATGCCTCAAAAAGGCAACATCCATTGTTAGGGACCCTCATCATGCGGGAGTGTTCGTGGGTTCATAGTCCATTCAGAAATCTGATGGTGGAGGGGAAGAAGCTGTTCCTCAAATGTTGAGTGGGTGTCCTCAGGCTCCTGTACCTTCTTGATGGTAGCAATGAGAAGAGGGCACATCAAGAAGGTACAGGAGCCTGAGGACACCCACTCAACATTTGAGGAACAGCTTCTTTCCCTCCACCATCAGATTTCTGAATGGACTATGAACCCACGAACACTCCCGCACCATTTCTCCTCTCTTTTTGCACTACATTCAATTTTAATACATACATATTTCTTCTTGTAATTTATCGTTCCCCTTGTGGCTCAGAAAGGAAGTGGGGGGAGAAACAGAGAGCTGTAGTGATGGGGATTGTTGGTTAGGGGGGCAAAAAGAAGGTTCTATGGATGAAAGCAAGATTCCCAGATGGGTTGTTGCCTCCAGGGTGCCAGGATCAAGGACATCTTTGAGCAAATACTCAGTATTCCTAAGTGGGAGGGTGAGCAGCTGGAGGTCGTGGTCCATGTAGGACAGGGGTAGGAGGGGTGATGAGGTCCTACAAAGTGAGTTCAGGGAGTAAAGTGCTATGTTAAAGGACAGGACTTCTAGGCTGGTGATCTCAGGATTGCTACATGTGCCACCTGCTAGTGAGGCCAGCAAAAGGAAGATTATACAGTTTTAACACATGACTAAGGAGTTGGTGTAGGAGATAGCAAGGGACAAAACTGGTTGCCTGGAAGATCAGAGTGGAGCTGAAAGAGATGGGGGGGAGATCTTAAATGAATTTTTTTGCATGTCTCTTAACTTGGGAGATGGACACAGAGTCTATAGATGTGAGGAAATGCAGCAGCAGATACTGATTACAGAGGAGGGGGTATTTGCTGTCTTGAGGCAAATTAGGGTGGATAAATCCCCAGGGCCTGACAAGGTGTTCCATTGGACCCTGTGGAAGGCTACTGCAGATTTACAGGGTTCCTGGCAGATATATTTAAAACATCATTAGCCATGGGTGAGGTGCTGGAGGATTGGAGGACAGCTAACGTTGTTCCGTTGTTTAAGAAAGGCCCTAAAAAAACCAGGAAATTATAGGCTGGTGAGCATGACAAGAAAGTTATTGGAAGCAATTCTAAGGAACCAGATACTTAAGTATTTGGATCGACAGGGACTGATTAGACATAGTCAACATGTGCGTGGTAAATCGTGTCTCAACAATCTTACAGAGTTTTTTGAGGAACTTACCAGGAGAGTTGATGGAGGCAAGGCAGCAGATGTTGTCTACATGGACGTTAGCAAGGCATTTGATAAGAGCCTGCATGGGACATTGGTCCAAAAGTTTTAGTCGCTTGGCATTCAATATGAGATTGTAAATTGGCTTAGACATTGGCTTTGTGGGAGAAGCCAGAGAGTGGCAGAGGGTTCCCTCTCTGACTGGAGGCCTGTGACTAGTGATGTCCCACAGGGATCAGTGCTGGGTCTGTTGTTGTTGGTCATCTATATCAGTGATCTGGATAATAATGTGATAAACTGGATCAGCAAATTTGTGGATGACACTAAGATTGGGGGTGTAGTGGACAGCAAGGAAGACTATCAAAGCTTGCAGCAGGATCTTGACCAGCTGGAAAAATGGGTTGAAAATGACAGATGAACTTAATGCAGACAAGTGTGAGGTGTTGCACTTTTGGAGGGTAGGTCATACATGGTGAGTGGTAGGGCATTGAGGAGTACAATAGAACAGAGGGATCTAGGAATATAAATTTATAACTTTTTAAAAGTGGTGTCACAGGTAGTTTTGTAATAAAAGATTTTGGCATATTGGAGTTGGGATGTTATGTTGAAGTTTATAAGATGTTGGTGAGGCCTAATTTGGAGCATTGTGTGCAGTTTTGGTCATCAACCTACAGGAAAAATGAAAATCAGGTTGAAGGAGAGCAGAGAAAATTTCCAAGGATGCTGCTGGGACTTGAGGACCTGAGTTAAAGGGAAAGATTGAATAGGTTAGGGGGCCATCTCTATTCCTGAGGAGACTGTGGTCCTTTAACATCTGCCGGACGATGCTGAGGATGTTCTACGAGTCTGTGGTGGCCAGTGCGATCATGTTTGCTGTTGTGTGCTGGGGCAGCAGGCTGAGGGTAGCAGACACCAACAGAATCAACAAACTCATTCGTAAGGCCAGTGATGTTGTGGGGATGGAACTGGACTCTCTCACGGTGGTGTCTGAAAAGAGGATGCTGTCTAAGTTGCATGCCATCTTGGTCAATGTCTCCCATCCACTACATAATGTACTGGGTGGGCACAGGAGTACATTCAGCCAGAGACTCATTCCACCTAGATGCAACACAGAGTGTCATAGGAAGTCATTCCTGCCTGTGGCCATCAAACTTTACAACTCCTCCCTTGGAGGGTCAGACACCCTGAGCCAATAGGCTGGTCCTGGACTTATTTCATGATTTACTGGCATAATTTACATATTACTATTTAACTATTTATGGTTCTATTACTATTATTATTTATGGTGCAACTGTAACGAAAACCAATTTCCCCCGGGATCAATAAAGTATGACAATGACTATGACTTAGAACATAGAAGACTGAGGAGAGATTTGATAGAGGTAAACAAAATTATGAGGAGTATAGATAGTGTAAGTGCAAGCAGGCTTTTTCCATTGAGATTGGGTGAATAGGTAATGGGTTAAGGGTGAAAGGTGAGATGTTTAAAGGGAACATGAGGGAGACCTACTTCACAGAGGATGGTGAGAGTGTAGAACGAGCTACCAGTGCAAATGGCAGGTGTGGGCTCGATTTCAACACTTAACTGAAGTACATGGATGGGAGGAATATGGAGGGCTATGGTCCGAGTGCAGGTCGATGGGACTAAGTAGATTAAGGTTCAGCACATATTAGATGGGCTGAAGGGCCTCTTTCTGTGCTATAGTTTTCTATGACTTTATAGTAATTGTATGTATTGCACTGTGCTGCTGGCAAAAAAAAACAAACAAATTTTACAATGTATATCAGTGAAAATAATCCTGATTCTTATGTGCTGGTCTGTTTCCCCACAGTGTCCTCGACCTTTATCCAGGCGTGAACTCCAAACCACGGTCACCACCACCAACAGCACCTCGCCAGGGGGGGAAGAGGCCTCAGCTGATGCGGTCACAGACACTGCCGCGAACATCAGCACCCCAGTCCAGAAAGGCACTCTTTGAGAAGTTTGAGCCAGAAGGCAGCAGGTTAGAGCTCAGCCCACAACACAGTAGACAGGGAGGGTAGTACTCACTCTCATCTTCACAACCTGGGGCCCACGGATCCCTCGGTTAATGATGGGGTCCACAGCATAACAAGGGTTGCGAACCCCTTTCTTAAACCCAAGAGATTCAGCAGATGTTGGAAATCCAGAGTAACACAAAGTGCTGGAGGAACATAGCAGATCAGGCAGTATCTATGGAGGGGAGTAAGTAGTCATTGTTTCGGGCCGAGACCCTTCATCAGGACTGGAATGGAAGGGAGCAGAGGCCAGAATAAGAGGTTAGAAGGAGGAGTACAAGTTGGCAGGTGATAGGTGAGACCAGGTGAGGGGAAAGGTGGGTGGTATGAGTGGGAAGCTGGGAAGGTATTAGTGGAAGAGGTAAAGGGCTGAAAGGAGGGGAACCAGATGGAGGTGATGGGCAGAATAGGAGGGGTGAGATAGGAACCACAATGCGGAATGAAAAAGGAGAGGGGTGAGAAATTATTGGAAGTTAGAGAATTGGATATTCATGACATCAGGTTGGAGGCTATTGAGACAGAATATGAGGTGTTGCTCCTCCAACTTGAGTTTGGCTTCATCATGGCATTAGCGGAGGCCATGGGCCTTGTCAGAATGGGAATGGAAAGTCGAATTGAGGCAACACTTACAGTATGCTGGAAGAACTCAGCAGGTCGGGCAGCATCAGTTAGAAACGATGAGTCGATGTTTCGGGCCGGAACCCTTCGTCAGGACAGAAGAATGAAGGAGGGGGAAGGATTTGAAGAATGCTTGTAGGTTCAGTTGAAAGACTAGTAATTTGAAAGACACAGGGGTGGGGGAGGGAAAGCATTGACGTCATAGGCAGGAAAACAATGGGTAGTAGAAGGAGGAGGCGGAACCATGAGGGAGGTGATAGGCAGCTGGGGGAGGGGGCCCACCGGCCTCCGGATCCAGCACATTATCCTCCGCAACTTCCGCCACCTTTGACAGGACCCCACCACTAAGCACATCTTTCCCTCTTCACCCCTCTCCGCTCTCCGCAGGGATCGGTCCCTCCGCGACTCCCTTATCCGCATGTCCATCCCCACGGATCTCCCACCCGGCACTTATCCCTGTAAGCGCAAGTGCTACACCTGTCCCTACACCTTCTCTCTTGCCACCATTCAGGGCCCCAAACAGTCCTTCCAGGTGAGGCAACACTTCACTTGTGAGTCTGTTGGGGTCATCTATTGCATCCGGTGCTCCCGGTGTGACCTCCTCTACATCGGTGAAACCCGACGCAGATTGGGGGACCGCTTCGTCGAGCACCTCCACTCCATCCGCCACAACAGACAGGATATCTGCTTCCCACTCCCATTCAGATATGTCCATACATGGCCTCCTCTACTGCCATGATGAGGCTAAACTCAGGTTGGAGGAACAACACCTCATATACTGTCTAGGTCATCTCCAGCCCCTTGGTATGAATATAGAATTCTCCAACTTCCGGTAATTCCCTCCCCCGCCTCCCCCCCCAGCTGCCTATCACCTCCCTCATGGTTCCACCTCCTTCTTCTACTACCCATTGTTTTCCTGCCTATGATGTCAATGCTTCCCCTCCCCCACCCCTCTATCTTTCAAATTACTGGTCTTTCAACCGAACCTACAAACATTCTTCAAATCCTTCCCCCTCCTTCATTCTTCAGTCCTGACGAAGGGTTCCGGCCCGAAACATCGACTCATCGTTTCCACTGATGCTGCCCAACCTGCTGAGTTCTTCCAGCGTACTGTAAGTGTTGCTTTGATCCCAGCATCTGCAGATTATTTTATGCTTAGGAAGTCGAATTGAAATGGGTAGCCACTGGGAGCTCCTGCTTTTGTGGCGGACAGAGTGAAGTGGTTTTCGAATCTGTGTCAGGTTTCACTGATGTAGAAGAGGCCGCACCAGGAACACAGGTACAGTAGATGTCACTCACATCTGGAGCTCTGCGTTACTCTCTGTCCGAGACTGCCCTGTTTTACAGCCCCCTGCCGGACTCAACAGCACAGGAACCCCGGTGCAGATCTCAGTGTGGTGTATATAGTCCCTGTGACACTGGCATCACAGAGGGAGGGTCACACCGTGGGGGAGTGGTACTGAGGGAGGGTCACACTGTGAGGGGTGGTATTGAGGGAGGGTCACACTGTGGGAGGGGTGGTACTGAGGGAGGGTCACACTGTGGGAGGGGTGGTACTGAGGGAGGGCCACACTGAGGGAAGGTCACACTGTGAGGGGTGGTATTGAGGGAGGGTCACACTGTGGGAGGGGTGGTACTGAGGGAGGGTCACACTGTGGCGGGGTGGTACTGAGGGAGGGCCACACTGAGGGAAGGTCACACTGTGAGGGGTGGTATTGAGGGAGGGTCACACTGTGGGAGGGGTGGTACTGAGGGAGGGTCACACTGTGGCGGGGTGGTACTGAGGGAGAGTCACACTGTGGGAGGGGTGGTACTGAGGGAGGGTCACACTGTGGGGGGGTGGTACTGAGGGAGAGTCACACTGTGAGGGCTGGTATTGAGGGAGGGTCACACTGTGGGAGGGGTGCTATGTGGGAGGAAGTGGTACCAAGGGACAGTCAGAAATAAAATACAAAATTATATATCCACACAAAATACTGACCAGGCTAGGGTGAAAATGCAGGAAACGGGATTCATTGAGATATCTTTCAAAGGTCCAACACAGTTATGATGGGCCAAATGGACTTCCTGTCACTGGGTGCTGCTCGAGGGGCAGTTCAACTGGGGATAGCCAGGCTGACAACAGTGGCGGGCAGAGGGTATGGTTCACTTTGTCTGTTTCCTCGTTCCTCAGGGGGAGAGTCGGAGTTTCAAAGGGAAAGCTCCAGAGGTCACAGAGTTTTGGAGTGGCTAGTGCGAGCAGCATCAAACAGATCCTCCTGGAGTGGTGTCGCTCCAAAACGATAGGGTACAAGGTGAGACGGAAGGAGACAGTTGCAACTGACGCACCCAGTTGATTCTGCGGGCAGTACGGTAGTGTAGCAGTTAGTGTAAAACTACTACAGCACCAGCTATTGGAAGATTAGGGTTCATTTCCCACTGCTGTATGGAATTTGTGACCCTGTGGAAAATTTAGAGAGGGTGCAGAGGACATTTACCAGGATGCTGACTGGATTAGAGAGTGTGTCTTATCAGGAGAGGTTGAGTGAGCTAGGGCTTTTCTCTCTGGACCGAAGGAGGATAGAATATATAAGATGACATGAGACATAGGGTGGACCGTCAGAGACTTTATCCCAGGGTGGAAATGGCTAAAATGGTCATAACTTTAAGGTGATTGAAGGAAAGTATAGGGGGGAATGTCAGAGGAAGATTTTTTTTACACAGAGACAGGTAGTTTCTGGACTGTTCTATATTCTACATAACATTAGCCAGGCTACACTTGGAGTTTTGCATGTACAGTAGTTCAGAATCAGGTTTAATATCACAGGCATATGTTGTGAAAGTTGTTAACTTTGCAACAAGCAGAACAATGAAATACATGATATTAGAGAAAAAACTATGAATTACAGTAAACATATTACAGTAATCCATTCAGAAAATCTTCTGGCAGAGATGAAGAAGCTGTTCCTGAATCATTGAGTGTGTGTCCTCAAGCTCCGGATGGTAATAATGAGAAGAGGGCATGTCCTGGGTGACGGGGGTCCTTAATGAAGGACGCCACCTTTCTGAGGCACCGCTCCTTGAAGATGTCCTGCAGACTACGGAGGCTAGTGCTCATGATGGGGCTGACTAATTTAACCCCTTCTGTTCTGGACGCAGAGTTTCAGATTGATGGGTTCACCATATACCTCTCCGTAGTTCAAAGTTCAAAGTAAATTTACGTTTGTATTATCAAAGTACATATATGTCACCATTAACAATCCTGAGATTAATTTTCCTGTGGACAGACTCAATAAATCTAAAGAATAATAACCATAATAGAATCAATGAAAGACTGCCCAACAAGGGTGTTGAACCAGTGTATAACAGACAACAAATAATGCAAATACAAAAAGAAAAGATAATAATAAATAAATGAATAAGCAATGAGTATCAAGAATATGAAATGAAGAGTCCTTGAAAGTGAGTCTGTTGTTGTGGGAACATTTCAATGAGGGTATCCCCACGGGTTCAGGAGCCTGACGGTTGAGGGGTAATAACTGTTCCTGAACCTGGTGGTGTGGGACCTGAGGCTCCTGTACCTTCTTCCTGATGGCAGAATTGAGAAGAGAGCACATCCTGGGTGGTGGTGAAGGTGGTGGGGGGAGGGGTTTCTCTGACGATGGATGCTGCTTAGTGGAGGGGGATGGCTTTACTCATGATGGACTGGACCACATTCACTACTTTTTGTAGGATCTTACATTCAAGGGCATTGGTGTTTCCATTCCAGGCTGTGATACTCTCCATCACATATCTATATAAATTCTAGTTTCACATTACAGGCAAAGTTGTGATTAAGCTGGAAAGGGTGTGGAAAAGATTTACAAGGACTTTATCTGGAACGGAGGGCTTTAGTTATAAGGAGAGATTGGATAGGTTGGATCTGTTGAAGGAGGATAAAGAGTGACATGATAGAGCTAAATAATATTGTAAGAGGTGTGGATATGATAAACAGCCAGTCATTGTTTCTCACAGTCATGATGTGCCATGTCAGATGACATCATCGTTATATGCCATGTCAGATGACATCATCGTTATGTGCCGTGTCCGATGACATCAGCGTTATGTGCCGTGTCAGATGACATCATCGTTATGTGCCGTGTCAGATGATGTAGGTGATTATGGTGACCATGATTGTTCTTGGCAAATTTTTCGATAGAAGTGGTTTGCCACTGCCTTTTTCTGGGCAGTGTCTTTACAAGACAGGTGACCCCAGCCATTGTCAATACTCTTCAGAGATTGTCCGCTGTCTGTGGTCGCATAACCAGGACTGGTGATATGCACCAGCTGCTCATATGACCATCTGCTCCCATGGTTTCACGTGACCCTGATCGGAGGGTGGGCTGCTAAGCAGGTGCTACACCTTGCCCAAGGGTGGCCTGCAGGCTAGCAGAGGGAAGAAGTACCTTGCACTTCCTTTGGTAAAGACCTATCTCCACCCCGCAACCCACTTCTGATAGTAGGCTGTCTAAAACTGGAACGCATAGGTTTTAAAGTGACAGCCAGGAGGTTTAAAGCTGAGGACGAGGAGTGAAGGGTGAGATTGACCTTGGACTAGGTTAAAAAGTCAGCACACATAGTGGGTTGAAGAGCCTGGACTGTTCTATGTTATTGAACAGTTGGTGTCTGGAATGAATTACCAGAAGAGGGCAAGTGGGATTAGTGTGGGTAGGTGTGGACAGGTGTGATGGCCAGTGAGTGGGATTAGTGTGGACAGGTGTGATGGTCAGTGAGTGGGATTAGTGTGGACAGGTGTGATGGCCAGTGAGTGGGATTAGTGTGGACAGGTGTGATGACCAGTGAGTGGGATTAGTGTGGACAGGTGTGATGACCAGTGAGTGGGATTAGTGTGGACAGGTGTGATGGTCAGTGAGTGGGATTAGTGTGGACAGGTGTGATGACCAGTGAGTGGGATTAGTGTGGGTGTGATGACCAGCAGATCTATTGGGCTGAGGGGTCTGCACAACTGTAAACAGGACAGTGCCGAGGGAGCTTTACACTGGATCTAATCCATGCCTGTCTTCAGACTCTAATGGGAGGGAACTTTGCCTGTATCTGGGTCTAGTCTATGTCTGTTTCTGTGTCTAGTCCGTGCCTGTGTCTGTGTTAGTCCGTGTCTGTGTCTGGTCCATGTCTGTGTATTGTCATGTCTGTGTATAGTCCGCGTGTATGCCTGGTCCGTGTCTGTGTTTTGTTATATCTGTGTCCAGTCCATGTCAGTGTCTGTGTCAGGTCCATGTCTGTGTTTAGTCATGTCTGTGTCTAGTCCGTGTCTGTGTTTAGTCATGTCTGTGTCTAGTCCGCATGTATGCCTGGTCCGTGACTGTGTTTAGTTATATCTGTGTCCAGTCCATGTCAGTGTCTGGTCTGTGCCTGTGTCAGGTTCGTGTCTGTGTTTAGTCCGCGTGTATGCCTGGTCCGTGTCTATGTCTAGTTATGTCTCTGTCCAGTCCGTGTCCGTATATGTGTCTAGTCCATGTCCATGTATATGTCTCGTCTGTGTCTGTGTCTAGTTCATGCTGTCTGCTCTGAGAGTCATAGATGAAAGAATGTAAAGAATTACTCTACCACCAGCCAGGACTGAGTAGCTGGGATGGAAACTATTGTTAATGACTGAGCCTTTGTACTCGGATATGGATTGTAAATTTCAAATGTTTCTCTGCAGCTCATTGACATCCAGAACTTCTCCTCCAGTTGGAGCACTGGAATGGCATTCTGCGCCCTCGTCCACTCCTTCTTCCCTGAGGCTTTTGACTACAATGAGCTCAATCCCAGCGACCGCAAGCACAACTTTGAGCTGGCGTTCGGCACGGCTGAG
Organism: Mobula birostris; assembly: GCF_030028105.1. Taxonomy (NCBI): domain Eukaryota; kingdom Metazoa; phylum Chordata; class Chondrichthyes; order Myliobatiformes; family Myliobatidae; genus Mobula; species Mobula birostris. The sequence goes on from NC_092394.1 coordinate 3,915,601, forward strand.
TGAGTACCATCCCCGTATATCAGGGGCCATAAACATGGGGGGGGCGGGTAGACAATCGAACATACAGGGACCACAATCCTTGGAGCCTGCTGGGGATTGTGATGCACTCTGCAGTTGAATATCCCCACTAATTCTGACTGTGTTGGGTACGAGGCTAGGACCTTTGCACATAGTTAAATGTTTCCTGTATTAAAACAAAGAATGGTTGTTTGGAACATAGAACACAGAACAGCAGAATACAATATGGACCCTTCGGCCATGATGTTGTGCTGACCTTTTAACGTACTCCAAAATCAATCTACCCTTTCCCTCCCACCTAGCCCTCCAATTTTCTACCATCCATGTGCCTCTCTAAGAGTTTCTTAAATGTCCCTGATGAATCTGCCTTTACCACCACTCCCGGCAGGGTGTTCAACACATTCACCATTCTCTGTGTGAAAAACTTACCTCTGACATCCCTCTATATTTTCCACCAATCGCCTTAAAATGATGCCCCCTCACCTTAGCCACTTCCACTCTGAGACAAAGTCTCTGGCTGCCCACTCAATCTAGCCTCTTACCATCTTGTAATTATCCCCAGTGTGCGACGAATGGGGCTGCAATGTGATCAACATTTCCACGTACTTGGAATCTGCTCTGACATGTTGTTTAGGACACAAAATGCAACAAAAACAGACACATTCAACAACTACAAAAATTGAAGATTATATAAAAATGAAGTTAGAGGTTAACTTCTTGTGGGGTTGTCTGGATGCTCAGGAACTAGCTGTAATCTGAGGGAGGATCTCATTGAAATCTATCAAATGTTGAAAGGCCTGGATAGAATGGATATAGAGAGGATGTTTCCAATGGTGGGGAAACCAGAGGGCACAGCTTCAGAATAGAGGGACATCCCTTTAGAACAGAGATGAGGAATTTCTTTAGCCAGATGATGGTGAACCTGTGGAATTCATTGCTGCAGACGGCTGTGGAGGCCAAATCATTGGGTATATTTAAAACGGAGGTTGATAAGTTCTTGATTAGTTAGGGTGTCAAAGGTTACGGGGATACGGAGGGAGAATGGGTTTGAGAGGGATAATAAAAGCCATGATGGAACGATGGAGAAAACTCGATGGGCTGAATGGTCTCATTCTACTCCCATGTTTTATGGTCCTGCCTGAAGGGGTCATGGATTTGAGCTTCATTCCACAAGTCCAACACCTCCAATGCCAGCAACATTTGAGGGACCATTTTTGGGAAGTTAAATACAGTCTCCTCCCCTCTCGGGAGGTTATTCCCACCATGCTGGAAGGCAGGAGAGCTCCCCTGAGGCTCTGGCTGTCACTGTCCTTCAACGACCACCACCAAACCTGGACCACCGGTCATTATCACACCACTCTCCAGAACCTTGCCCTGCAGAGACAGCCGCCTGACAGGCTCCCTCTCCCTCAGGGACAACCCCGAGGTATTGTAATGTCGGCAGAGGCTGGGGAAGTGCTGTAGGAGTCAGAGTCTTGTTTTTTCTCATGTTACAGGAAGCTGGCACACTGCGACAGGCTAATTGAAGTGGAGGATATGATGGCGATGGGGAACAAGCCCGACCCCATGTGTGTCTTCACCTACGTCCAGTCGCTCTACAACCACCTGCGCCGCTTTGAATGAGCCCACCCCCTTGCCAGAGCGGTGACCAAGCAGCACTGGTAATCCCAGCTCCAGGGGCGCGGTACCAGGGGATGAACAAATCCCGAACACCATCTCCCGCTGACACAGGGTACAAGCACCCAACGCAGATTGCACCAGGATCGTCCTGACCCACTCTGAAGTAGCATCTTACTTTAAAGATTACAATAAAAAGAAATTTCACTTGTATTGTCAGGAGAACTTTCCGTACGAAACCAACTCTGAAATTTGGTGGCAGGCAGTGAGAATTGCTGTTGTCTCAGGGTGATTCTTTAGCTTTCTGTCCTGAGATTTCTCAGCAACACACACAATGCTGGAGGAACTCAGCAGGTCAGACAGCATCTATGGAGGGGAATTAGCAGTCAACGTTTTGAGCCAAGACCCTTCCTGGAGGTCCTGATGCAAGGTCTTGACCAAAATGTCAACCATTTATTCTCCTTTGTAGATGCTGCCTGACCTGCTGAGTACTAAGATAAGACTGAGGCTTTATAAAGCATTGATCAGACCATGTCTGGAGTATTGTGATACTGTCTATCATTCTATATATCTATCCACCCAACCTATGCCTCTTATCAACTTGTACACCTCTATCAAGTCACCTCTTATCCTCAGTACGGTGCAAACCACACAAGTTACAATAGAAATATCAAATAAATAAATAAACAGATCAAAGAGAGTGAAAAATAGTAAGGTAGTGTTCACAGACCATTCAGCAGTCCCGTGTCAGAACTCACAAGTTGCCACCTGCTGCAAAAGGGCAACAATCATAATGGTGCCCAAGAGCAGGGTGAACTGCCTTATCAACTACCATCGAGTGACACTCACATCTACGGTGCTGAGGAGCTTTGAGAGGCTGGTTATGTCCAGAACTAACTCCTGACTCAGGAAAGACCTGGACCCGCTGCAATCTTCCTATCACCACAATAGGTCTACAGTGGATGCAGTCTCATTGCCTCTTTGAGTACTGTACCTGGACAATGTGTCAGACTGCAGTTTATTAACTACAGCTCAGCATGTAACACAAACATTCCTAGAGTTCTGATCAAAAAGCTCCAAAACTTGGGCCTCTGTACCTCCCTCTGCAACTTACACACCACAAGGATGTGTGCTTAGCTCATTGCTCTACTCTCTCTACACCAATGACTATGTGGCCAGGCACAGCTCAGATGCCATCTATAAGTTTGCTGATGTTGGTGGAATTTCAGATGATGACAAGGAGGCGTACGGCAGTGAGATAGATCAGCCAGCTGAGTGATGTCACAGCAACAACCTCGCAATCAACATCAGTGACACCGTAGAATTGATTGGGACTCCAGAGAGGGTAAGATGAGGGAACACACACCAGTCCTCCCACAGGGATCAGAAGTGGAGAGAGTGAGTAATTTCAAGTTCCTGGATGTCAATATCTCTGAAGATCTAACCTGGGCCCAACATATCGATGCAGTTTCAAAGAAGGCACAACAGCAGCTACATTTCAGTAGGAGTTCGAGAAGATTTGGTATGTTACCAAACACACTTACAAATTTCTTTAGATGTATCGTGGAGAGCATTCTAACTAGCTGCATGGGTGGTGGGTGGGGGGGGGGTGTGCAGTGGCTACTGCACAGGATTGGAAAAGGCTGCAGAAAGTTGTAAATTTACTCAGCTCCATCCTGAGCACTGGCCTCCTGAACATCCAAGACATCTTCAAAGAGCAGTGCCTCAGAAAGGCAACGTCCGTTATTAAGGACCCCCATCACTCAGGACATTCCTCTCCTCATTGCTACCATCAGGGAGAAGGTACAGGAGCCTGAAGGCACACACTCAATGATTCAGATAGATAGATAGACATACTTTATTGATCCTGAGGGAAATTGGGTTTTGTTACAGCTGCACCAACCAAGAATAGAGCATAAATATAGCAATACAAAAACTACAAACAATCAAACAACAATATGCAAACTATGCCAGATGGAAATAAGTCCAGGACCAGCCTACTGGCTCAGGGTGTCTGACCCTCTACGCAAGGAGCTGCAAAGTTCGATGTCCACAGGCAGGAACACCCAGTGTTGTATCTCGGTGGAATATGGCCGGAGTCCAAGAGCAAAAAGTTCAATATCCGGGCTACAAACACGTTCCTCGATCGTAATATGACCAGGATTGCATCATCTGTTGTTAACCAGAACAGTAAGCCCCCGACTCCTTTACGCTTACCGCTCTCAGTGCACTTCTGGTCAGACTGAACGATCTGGAAGCCCTCCATTGAAAAGTTTTGGTCGGGTATATTGTCGTGCAGCCATGTTTCAGTAAAACACATAACACTGCTCTCCTGAAATGTTCTCTGACTCCCGGCTAGCGCCGTCAACTTGTCCATTGTCAGGAACAGCTTCTTCCCCTCCACCATCAGATTTCTGAATGGGCGCTGAACCCATGAACACTACCTCACTACTTTTAAATTTGTTTTAATTTTCACGCTACTTATTAAATTTAACTGTTTAAATATATATATATATATATATACACCTCTTACTGTATTTTACAGATTTGTTATACATTTCAACCAACTGTTGCCACAAAACAACAAATTTCATGACATACGCCAGTGGTTAAACCTGATTCTGAATCTGCATTTCACTGGCTATTTTGGGAACATGGAAGGGGACGTAGACCTGGAAATCTGCCCTCTCGAGTTCCTACTAAGCATGTTTATTAAGCTGTCCATGAAATCATGTCAGACAAGCACGGATGAGAAATAGCTCCTAACATGTTGTGTTGAAACCAAGCAAAACGCTGCCAAGACAGGAGACATGAGAATCCATGAGAAGAGCTCGGAAGAGTCTACAGGGAGCAAGGTAGCTCCTGCCTTGTATCACTCACCTTTCACTGGAACTAGTGGCCCAAAACATCAGATCCGTTTCTCCCTCCATAGGTGCTGCCTGACCAGCTGCGGTTTTCCAACGTTTATTCGATTGTGGACAAGACCCGCTCTTCTCCAGTTCGAAACCCTATTAACTGTTGCTTAAAATGTGCTGTCCTCTGTCGGCTGCACGACATGGATCTGAGAGGACTGCTTCAAAGTACATTAATTATGTACACAGAATACAACTCTCTCCAGATTTGTCCTCCCGCAGGCATAGAACGTACAGGCCATTCGGCCCATGGTGTTGTGCTAATCTTTTAACCTACTCTATCAATCTTGGCCGGCTGGTGGTGTAGTGGCATCAGCACCAGACTTTGAAGTGAAGGCTCCCGAGTTCGGATCCAGCCGGCTCCCTTGCACGCTTTCCATCGATGCGGGGTTGAGTGTCGAGCTAGCAACTTGACCTCGTAAAAATAAAGCCTGCTTAAAAAAACGCCGTCAAATGACAGCGTCCCGATGACTCCACTCAGAGTTAAGGGCTTTCTTCTTCTATAAGCTCAATCTAACCATATGGACCTCTATTTGCCAATCTAAAACTCTCTAAATGTCCTTTATGTGTCTGCCTCAACCCCTGACAAGGTGTTCTACATACCCACCTTTCTCTGTGTAAAAAGCCTACCTCTGACATCACCCTCCCCCTCGATTTAGGTATTTCCACCCTGGGAAAAGGACTGATTGTCCACTTGATCTATGCCTCTTATCATCTTGTACACCTCTACCAAGTCACCTTTTATCCTCCTTCACTCTGAAGAGAAAAGTCCCAGCTCGCCCAACCTTTCCTCATAAGATATGCTCTCTAATCCAGGCAGCATCCTGGTAAATCTTCTCTGCACCCTCTCTAAAGCTTCCATATCCTTTCTATAATGAGGCAACCAGAACTGAGCCAATACTACAAGTGTGGTCTAACCAGAGTTTTACAGAGCTGCAACGTTACCCTGTGGCTCTTGAACCAAGTCCCCTTACTGACGAGGATCATCACAACATATGCCTTCTTAACCACCTATCAACTTGGGCAGCAACTTTGCAGGATCTTTGGATGTGGACTGCAAGAGCCTCCTTTCCTCCACATTGTTAAGAACTCTGTTATTGACCTTGTACTCAAGAATTGTTTCCACCCTTCCAAGGGGGAATCAGCACTGCACCTTCCTTGCAGACCTGTTTCCCTGCAGCGTCCTTGACCTATACCCAGGTATGAGCTCCAAACCCTGGCCACCACCCGGCCCACAATGTTATGCTAACCTACGTTAACCTTCTCCCCAATCAGTCCAAACCTTCTCCCCAATCGGTCTAAACCTTCTCCCCAATCGGTCTAAACCTTCTCCACAATCAATCTAAACCTTCTCCCCAATCAGTCTAAACTTTCTCCCCCATCAGTCTAAACCTTTTCTCCTACATCACCAACAACCCTCCATTTTCCTTACATCCAATTAATCTTAAATGTTCCTAATATACCTACCTCTACCAGCACCCCTGTTAGTACATTGCAGGCACCCATCTCTCTCATAAACACAAAAGATTCTGCAGATGCTGGAAATCCAGAGCAACACACACAAAATGTTAGAGGAACTCTGCAGGTCAGGCAGCATCTATGGAAAGGAATAAATAGTCAAGATTTTGGGCCGTGACCCTTCAACAGTACTGGAAAAGAAGGCAGCAGAAGCCAGAGTAAAAGGTGGGAGAAGAGAGAGGACTACAAGCTGGCAGGGGATAGGTGAGACCAGGTGAGGGAGAAGGTGGATGGGGCAAGATGGGTTGTAGCCAAGTAGATGATAGGTGGAAGAGGTAAACAGCTAAAGAAGGAATCTAATAGGAGGGAAAACTGGACCATGAGAGAAAGAGAAGGAGGAGGGACACCAGAGGTGATGGGCAGGTGAGGAGAAGAGAAGGGGTGAGAGGGGAACCAGAATAGAGAATGGAGAAAGAGAGAAGGAGGAAGGGGAGAAATTACCAGAAGCTAGAGAAATTGATTTTTTTACCATCATGTTGGAGGCAGATGGAAAAAGAGGGAAAGTGGGTGGGGAGTGGGAAATCTGTGCTAAAAAACAAGCCCTGACATCTCCAGTAAATTTCCTCCATTTGCCTGATGGTTTGCTCATCGCCAAGCGTTAATCAGGCCTTGGGGGAGTGTGGATCTGCATCACGCACAGTAGATTTGGCAGTAACTACTGTGGACTTGAGCAACATTAGCAGATCTGAAGGATTCAATATTAAGCAGAACTAAAAAGAAGAACAGTAACGGGAAGTTCAAATTACAGACAGACACAGTACAGAACCAATTCCAATGATGGGAAGTTAGAATTACAGGCAGACAGAGTACGGAACCAGGACCAATGATGGGAAGTGAGGATTCCAGACAGACAGAGTATGGAATGAGGTCCAACAATGGGAAGTGAGGATTCCAGACAGACACAGTATGGAATGAGGTCCAACAATGGGAAGTTAGAATTACAGGCAGACAGAGTACGGAACAAGGTCCAACGAGTCCATACTGACATCAAACAGCCACCTTTATAAATGACATACACTGAGTGAACACACAATGGGTCCTGGAGAGGGTGAGGCATCAGAACTGGCGGCTGTCTGCTCATTGTGTGTGAAGTGTTGCTCTGTGGCAACAGCTGCTCAATTAGGATTTATTTATCACGTGTACGTGGAAACATTCAGTAAAGTGCGTCATTTGTGTCAGCAACCAACACAAGCTGAGGATGTGCTGAGGGCAGCTTGTAAGTGTCGCCACACATTCCGGCGTCAAAATAACATGCTTATCATGCTTGGCAGAACAAAACAAGCTACAACAACAACAACAAAATCAAAATAACAGCAGCAAAAAAAACCCAATTTCCTCCCTCACACACACCCACAGAGAAAAGCATCCAACACCAGGACAGGCTGCCTCCAGGCCTGAGCCGGACTTGCAGACATCAGGCCTCCAACATCCGGACATGCCATCCCAAGGGTTTCAACCATCAGTGATCAACTTCCGGACACGCCAACGTCAGGCTTGGACCTGCTGGCTACGACCTTCAGTATCGACCCCAAAGCTCGCTGATTATGGGACTTTGTACTGGGGTCGCAAGGACCTCTGACCCCTGCAGTTAACCTCACTCTCCTAGCAGGCTGACTTGGTTGTTGGAGAGGGTATTCTGTAGAGTGCCAGTTTTCAGTGGAACCATCTACTACAGCTTGGTGGAGATGGTCTGGGTGTGATGGAGAACCTCTGGGTAGCCTCCAACCTGATGGCATGAACATTGACTTCTCAAACTTCCGCTAATGCCCCACCTGCCCCTCGTACCGCATCCATTATTTATTTATATACACACATTCTTTTTCTCTCTCTCCTTTTTCTCCCTCTGTCCCTCTGACTATACCCCTTGCCCATCCTTCGGTTCCCCCCCCTCCCCCTTTTCCTTCTCCCGGGGCCTCCTGTCCCATGATCCTCTCATATCCCTTTTGCCAATCACCTGTCCAGCTCTTTGCTCCATCCCTCCCCCTCCTGTCTTCTCCTATCATTTTGGATCTCCCCCTCCCCCTCCAACTTTCAAATCTCTTACTAGCTCTTCCTTCAGTTAGTCCTGATGAAGGGTCTCGGCCTGAAACGTCGACTGTACCTCTTCCTAGAGATGCTGCCTGGCCTGCTGCGTTCACCAGCAACTTTGATGTGTGTTGCTTGAAATTCCAGCATCTGCAGAATTCCTCGTGTTTGCATGATGACATATAAAGCTAATCTTTAAATCTCTTTATTAGAGTTGGGAGCTGAGCTATTCAGCATATTTACTAATGACTGAAGGGCTGTACTCTCACTGTTGGCATTGAGACAGCAGTGACGAACAGTTTCGAAGGAAGCATTACATTACAAATGGACATTAACAGTCCAAGCGAGCAGCGGCTGGAGTAAACCAGATACACCAGCTCAGACCACTCCCCTGGTTACTGAATGCCCAGAGATATTTACTCTGTAAACAACCACGATTAAGTTCCATGGGGTCGTATTAAGTTTGAGGCTTCTGCCACCTAAGTTATTGCCTGCAGTTTTAAACAGTGACCATGGCAACACGTATGGCCATTTGCTGACTTTCCCTAGACAAACTGCGAAGTGATTGCCCTATCTGGACTCCTCTGGGTATCCATCACAACCTGTCAACAGTGCAAATGTCACACCCACACAGATTTGCAATGACATTTAAAACTTTGACAAACTTCTCTAGATGCGCAGTGGAGAGTATACTCACTGGTTTCATCACAGCCTAGTATGGAAACGCCAATGCCCTTGAACAGAAAATCCTACAAAAGGTAGTGGATACAGCCCAATCCATCATAGGTAAAGCCCTCCCTCCCATTGAGTACGTCTACATGAAAAACTGTCACAAGAAAGCAGCATCCATCATCAGGGACCCCCACCACCCAGGACATGCTCTTTTCTCACTGCTGCCATTAGGAAGAAGGTACAGGAACCTCAGGACTCACCACCAGGTTTGGGAACAGTTATCACCCCTGAACCATCAGGCTCTTGAACCAAACATCATTGGCCCCATCATTTAAATTTTCCCACAACCTATGGCCTCACTTTCAAGGACACTTCATCTCATGTTCTCGATATTTATTGCTCAGGCCATATGACATAGGAGCAGAATTAGGCCATTCAGCCCATCGAGTCTGCTCCACCTTCCATCATGGCTGATCCCGGGTCCCATTGAACCCCATACACTTGCCTTCTCACCATATCCTTTGATGCCCTGACCGATCAGGAAACTATCTTCCACTTTAAATATACCCATGCATTTGGCCTCCACCGCAGTCTGTGGCAGAGCATTCCGCAGATCCACGACTCTCTTGCTTAAAAAATATCATCCTCGTGAACCTCTTCTGGACTCTCTCCAATGAGAACACATCCTTCTGAGATATGGGGCCTGAAACTGTTGACAAAACTCCAAGTGCAGCCTGATTAGTGTCTTATTAAGCCTCAACATTATCTCCTTGCTTTTATATTCTATCCCCCTTGCATTTGCCTTCTTTACCACAGACGCAACCTGTAAATTAACCTTCTGGGAGTCTTGCAAGAGGGACTCCTAAGTTCCTCTGCACCTCTGATGTTTGAACCTTCTCCCCATTTAGATAACAGTCTGCACTATTGTTCCTTTTACCAAAAAGCTTTATTGTACACTTCCCAACACTGTATTCCATCTGTTACTTTTTTGCCCATTCTTCCAATTTGTCGAAGTCCTACTGCAATCGCATTGCTTCCTCAGTGCTACCTACCCCTCCACCTACCTTTGTATCATCCACAAACTTTGCAACAAAACCATCAATTTCATTATCCAAATCAATGACAAACAATGTGAAAAGTGACCCCTGAGGAACACCACTAGTCACAACAGCCAACCAGAAAAGGCCCCCTTTATTCCCACTCACTGCCTCTTGCCTGTCACCCATTCCTCTATCCATGCCAGTATCTTTCCTGTAACGCCATAGGATTTTATCTTGTTAAGCAGCCTCATGTGTGGCACTTTATCAAATGTTTTCTGAAAATCCAAGTAAATGACATCTACTACCTCTCCTTTGTCCACCCTGCTGATACCTCCTCGAAGAATTCTAGCATATTTGTCATGCAAGTTTTCCATTTACAGAAACCATGCTGACTTTGATTTATGTTATCATTAGTCTCCAAGTACCCCGAAAACCTCATCCTTAATAATGGACTCTGTAAGTGTCGCTACACTTTCAGCACCAACATAGCATGCCCATAATTTACTAACGCTAACCCGTACATCATGGAGTGTGGGAAAAATCTGGAGCACCCAGAGGAAACCCACATGGCTACAGAGAGAACGCACAAACTCATTACAGAGAGAGGTGGGAGTCAGACCCTGATGGGTGGTCGCTGATGCTGTAAAGCAATTGTGCTATCTGCTATGCTATGATGTGCCCTAACAACTTAACCACGGCTGCAACTGATCTCATGTACAGCTACCAGGTGTGATGTGATGCCTCTTACAGCTGAACAGCCTTCTCCTGGTCACAGGTTCACACCTAATAGGCCTAGATATAGAGAGGACGTTCCCAATAGTAGGAGAGTCTTGGACCAGAGGGCACAGCCTCAGAATAGAGCAGAGATGAGGAGGAATTTCTTTAGCCAGAGAGTGGTGAATCTGTGGAATTCATTGCCATAGACAGCTGTGGAGAGCAAGTCGGGTATATGTAAAGCAGAGGGTGACAGGTTCTTAATTAGTAAGTGTGTCAAAGGTTACGGGAAGAATGGTGCTGAGAAGGAAAATAACTCAGCCATGTTGGAATGGTAGAGCAGACACAATGGGCTGAATGACCACATTCGGCTCCTATGTCTTATTGAATTGAAGTTATTACTTACATCCTTCATATACATAAGGAGTAAAAATCTTTACATTATGTCTCCGTCTAAATGTGCAATTTATAGTAACATAATAAATAGTATGTACAACAGGACAGTCAATATAACATAGAAATACCGTTGTATCAGCAGGAATTAATCAGTCTGACAGCCGGGTGGAAGAAGCTGTCCCGGAGCCTGTTGGTCCTGGCTTTTATGCTGTGGTACCGTTTCCCGGATGGGAGCCACTGGAACAGTTTGTGGTTGGGGTGACTCAGGTCCCCAATGATCCTTCAGGCCCTTTTTACACACCTGTCTTTGTAAATGTCCTGAATAGTGGGAAGTTCACATCTACAGATGCGCTGAGCTGTCTGCACCACTCTCTGCAGAGTCCTGTGATTGAGAGAAGTACAGTTCCCATACCAGGCAGTGATGCAGCCAGTCAGGATGCTCTCAATTGTGCCCCTGTAGAAAGTTCTTAGGAGTTGGGGGCCCAAACCAAACTTCCTCAACCGTCTGAGGTGAAAGAGACGCTGTTGTGCCTTTTTCACCACACAGCCAGTGTGTACAGACCACGTGAGATCCCCGGTGATATGTATGCCGAAGAATTTAAAGCTGTTCACCCTCTCAACCCCAGATCCATGGATGTCAGTAGGGGGTTAGCCTGTCTCCATTCCTCCTGTAATCCACAATCAAATCCTTTGTTTTTGCGACATAGAGGGAGAGGTTGTTTACTTGACACCACTCTATCAGGGTGATGACTTGTTATTATTTGAGATTAGGCCAATCAATGTAGTGTTGTCAGCAAATTTAATTAGCAGATTGAAGCTGTGGGTGGCGACACAGTCATGGGTTATACAGAGAGTAAAGGAGGGGGCTTAGCACAGTCTTGAGGGGTTCCTGTATTGAGGGGTTGAGGGTCAGAGGAGCAGAGGTGAGGGAGCCCACTCTTACCACCTGCCAACAATCTGACAGGAAGTCTAGGATCCAACTACACAAGGCAGGGTGAAGGCCGAGGTCTCTGAGCTTCTTGTCGAGCCTGGAGGGAATTACAGTGTTGAATGCTGACATATTAGTCCAAGAACAGCATTCTCACATACAGTAAGCATATGGTCTTAAAATAAACCATATTTTCTCCTAGCTGCCTGGTTCAGACGCTTAGTTGGGAGGCTGTTGTGACTAGTTTCTCTCCAATATACACAGAGTGAAGCCCACTGTGTAGGTAACTAGAGGCCTTCCACCAGCACCATGCCATGAAGTGACACAGCACTAACCACTTATCTCTAATCCCATTTACCTGTATTTTTAGTCAAAATAACAAAGAATTATAATGAATATAGAGGAAAGAAATAGGACACTTGCCTCATTGTAATAATGTTTGCGCTGTGTGAGGCTGCTGGTATTTCTCCCGCTGCCTCTTTGCCCTGCAGTGACACTGTCCACCCTCTATTCCTTTAGGTACTAGGCTACTTCAAAGTTCAAAGCAAATTTATTATCAAAGTACATAAGTAGTTAATATGTCCTTCGCCTGAGCGGGCGGGTTTCCTCCGGGTGCTCCAGTTTCCTTCCACATTCCAAAGACATACCGAGCAGTAGGTCACTGTACATTGTCCTGCAATAGGCCGCGGTCAAGTAGGTGGATTGTTGGGTGGTGCGGTTCACTGGGCCCAGAGGGCTTGTCCCGTGCTATATCTCTAAATAAATAAAGTTTATGTCACTATATACTACCCTGAGATTCATTTTCTTGCAGGCATTCACAGTAGAATCAATGAAAAACTACAAAGACTGAGAACCTCTGAGCAAAAGAAGAAAAATTGTGCAAACACAAAAAAGTAGTAACTAGTATTGAGAACGCGAGTTGTAGAGTCATTGAAAGTGAGTCCATAGATGTGGAATGAGTTCAGTGCTGAGGTAAGTGAAGTTTTCCATGCTTGATGGTTGCAGGGTAATAACTGTTCCTGAAACTGGTAGTGTAGGATTTGAGGCTCCTGTACCTCCTGCCTGATGGTGGCTGCATGGCCCAGATGGTGGGTATCCCTGATGATGGATGCTGCTTTCTTGTGGCAGTGCTTCTTGCACATGTGCTCAATCATGAGGAATTCTCTTTCCCTTAGACAACTTGCTATTCAGCTCAACCACTGCCCGTGGCAGCAAGTTTCAAAGCACAGAGTGGAGGAGTTTCTTATTTCCCTGTTGGATCGATACCTAATAAATTTCATTAACTAATAGGTTACTAGTTGGGAATTCTTTCACAGCCTGGGTTTGTGAAAAATCAGTTGCTTAGATTCAGATTCATTTATTTATCATATGTACATTAAAACATATAGTGAGATGTCGTTTGAGTTAACAACCAACACAGTCCAAGGATGTGCTGGGGGCAGTCCGCAAATGCCCCCACACATTCCAGCGTTGACGTAGCATGTCCACAATGTTCAACAGAACAACACAAGCTGCAACACAGCAGTACTAACAATGACAAAATATCAAATCAAGTCCCTTTTCCACCCAATTACACACACAGATAGGCCTTGAACCCCAGAACAGGCCACCTCCAGGCCTGCAGTTCTTGGCCACAGACTCACAGATATCTGGCCTCCAACCTCCAAAGACTAACTCGGTCTCACAGGGCTACAGATATCAGACATCCCACCTCTCCCGGAAGTTCCAGGAGTCTCTCGCATATTAATAGTGGCTCCCTGATGCCCGCAAATTATATACAATATCACGGAAATCAATTTTTTTGAGAGCAAACAAGAGAAAGCAAGAGAAAGTGAGAGAGAGAAAGCAAGCGGGAGCGCGAGAGTGTGTGTGAGTGAGAGAGAGAGAAAGCAAGTGAGAGAGCGAGCAAGCGACCACGAGAGAGAGAGCACGAGCAAGAGAGAGCGAGAGCGCGCCATGGCAGAGTGTTACAAAAAAAAAGAAAATATAAAACGTACGTCACCCCAGACTACACTAAAGTGTACCCCTGCCTAAAAAGGGTCAAAATAATGACAGTGTTGCTCACTGCACCGTTTGCAACAGTGACTTTTCTATTGCCCATGGTGGGTTAAGACTGTAAAAGACGTGTTGAGGTGAGTTTAACAGGTGTCATTCGTTCATTAGCATAGCTAATGTTATTTAAACTAGCTGGCCAGCTGCTAAGGAGCTACTCTGTTGCAGACACCCCACCTATCATGGAAGGTCTGGGAGTCTTCCGCAAATTGATGGTGCTACCTCCCTGAAATGAGTTTTTGCAGGATGGGATGTCTGAGATATCGACCTTCCAACTTCAGACTTTGCTGAACTCTGGGTATTAACCCCAAGACTCAGCGATCACAGGTTTGACCCTCAGGACTCACATGGACCCCGGTGACCTGCTCTGCCTATCTACATCACAGCCTCCAGAGTAATTCACTTGTTGCCAAGTCCTTTGCAACACGAAAGACCGTTAACAATTGCAAATACTTTCTTTTGTTGTGTTAAGTGAGCAGTCAGAACAGGGAGCCAGTGAGCTACAAACAATGGAGCTGATAATTGCTCTTTCGCAGAAAAAGCAAAAGGTCACCACCCCTCCAGGACCAGCCCTCTGTCTTTCAACATCAGCTGCCACTGCAAGAAGCAGCCAGAATATAAATGGGAACATCAAGAAGCACTTTTACCTTCGGATGTTCAGGATCGACGTCCTGGGATGAAGTCCAAAACTGGAGGCTCAATGTCTGTGAGTCCGAGAATCCGGGGCCAAGGGATGGAGGCCCGAACATGGCCTACCTGGGGTTGGAGACCTGAGTGGGTGGGAAGGTGGGAAAGGGGCTCGCTTTACTGATGTTGTCTTGTACTTTTGATACCGATTGTGTTGTTGCTGCTGAACATTGTGGACACGCTGTGCTGGCACTGGAATATGTGGCAACATTTGCAGTCTGCACCCCGCCCCCCACCACCACCACATCCTTGGAATGTGTCGGTTGTTAACGAAAACAACACATCTCACTGTATGTTTTGATGTACATGTGATAAGTAAATGAATCTGAAACAATTGTTTACTTTTTATCAGAATATTGGAGGTGGGAGGAGTGGGAATGATCCAGGAGATAGGGGTGGGGAAGAATTAGTCTGACGGGTAGCTCCAGGGATACAGACAAGAGTGAGGTGTTTGCACTTTTATAGGACCAACCAGGGTAGGTCTTATACAGTGAATGGTAGGGCACTGAGGAGTACAGTAAAACAAAGGGATCTGGGAATGAACCATTGAAAGAGGCATCACAGGTAGACAAGGTTGTAAAGAAAGCTTTTGGCACATTGGCCTTCATAAATCAATGTATTGAGTATAGGAGATGGGATGTTATGTTGAAGTTGCATAAGACGTTGGCGAGATCTAATTTGGAGTACTGTGTCACTATCGGTCACCTACCTGCAGGAAAGATGTAAGGTTGAAAGAGAGCACAGAAAATTTACAAGGATCTTGCCAGGTCTGGAGGACCTGAGTTATTAGGAAAGATTGAACAAATTAGGACTATTCTTTAGAACATAGAAGATTGAAAGGAGATTTGATAGAGGTAAACAAAAGCAGGCTTTTTCCATTGAGGTTGGGTGGGACTACAACCAGAGGTCATGGCTTAAGGGTGAAAGGTGAGAAGTTTAAGGGGAACATCAGGGGAAACTTCTTCACTCAGAGTCGTGACAGTGTGGAATGAGCTGCCAGCACAAGTGGTCCATGAAACTTGATGTTAACGTTTAAGAGAAATTTGGATAGGTACATGGATTGTAGGGATGTTCAGGGCCTTGGTCCTGGTGCAGGTCGATGGAAGGAGGCATTACTTCTCTATGACTCTAAAAGTTACTGGGGCACGGGTCCCACACACGCTGACCCTCACTGGGGGACAGTCCCACACACACACTGAGCCTCACTGGGGGACGATCAACACACACACATTGACCCTCACTGGAGCACGAGTCCCACACACCCACTGACTCTCACTGGGGGACGGTCCCACACACACACTGACCCTCACTGGGGGACGATCAACACACACACATTGACCCTCACTGGGGGACGGTCCCACACACACACACTGACCCTCACTGGGGGACGGTCCCACACACACACTGACCCTCACTGGGGAATGGTCCCACACACACACTGACCCTCACTGGGGGACAGTCCCACACACAAACTGACCCTCACTGCGGGACCTGGGGGATGATCCCACACACACACTGACCCTCACTGGGGGATGATCCCACACACACACACTGACCCTCACTGGGGGATGGTCCCACACACGAACTGATATTCACTAGGGAACGGTCCCACACACAAATTGACCCTCACTGGGGGACAGTCCCACACACAAACTGACCCTCACTGGGGAATGGTCCCACACACACACTGACCTCACTGGGGGACAGTCCCACACACAAACTGACCCTCACTGGGGGACAGTCCCACACACACACTGACCCTCACTGGGGGACGATCAACACACACACACTGACCCTCACTGGGGGACGATCAACACACACACACTGACCCTCACTGGGGCACGGGTCCCACACACCCACTGACTCTCACTGGGGGACGGTCCCACACACACACACTGACCCTCACTGGGGGACGGTCCCACACACACACTGACCCTCACTGGGGGACGGTCCCACACACAAACTGACCCTCACTGGGGAATGGTCCCACACACACACTGACCCTCACTGGGGGACAGTCCCACACACAAACTGACCCTCACTGCGGGACAGTCCCACACACACACTGACCCTCACTGGGGGATGATCCCACACACACACTGACCCTCACTGGGGGATGATCCCACACACACACACTGACCCTCACTGGGGGATGGTCCCACACACGAACTGATATTCACTAGGGAACGGTCCCACACACAAACTGACCCTCACTGGAGGACAGTCCCACACACAAACTGACCCTCACTGGGGAGCGGTCCCACACACAAACTGACCCTCACTGGGGAACGGTCCCACACACACACACTGACCCTCACTAGGGGACAGGCCCACACACACACTGACCCTCACTGGGGGATGATCCCACACATCTATTGACCCTCACTGGGGGACGGTCCCACACACACACACACTGACCCTCACTAGGGGGACAGTCCCACACACACAATGACCCTCACTGGGGGACGATCAACACACACACATTGACCCTCACTGGGGGACGATCAACACACACACATTGACCCTCACTGGGGGGCAGTCCCACACACACACTGACCCTCACTGGGGGGCAGTCCCACACACACACTGACCCTCACTGGGGGGACGGTCCCACACACACACTGACCCTCACTAGGTGGACAGTCCCACACACACACTGACCCTCACTGGGGGATGGTCCCACACACACACACTGACCCTCACTGGGGGATGGTCCCACATACACACTGACCCTCACCGGGGAACGGTCCCACACACACACTGACCCTCACCGGGGGATGGTCCCACACACACACACTGACCCTCACTGGGGGATGGTCCCACACACACACACTGACCCTCACTGGGGGACAGTCCCACATACACACTGACCCTCACCGGGGAACGGTCCCACACACACACTGACCCTCATTGAGGGACGGTCCCACACACACTGACCCTCACTGGGGCATAGTCCCACACACACATCGACCCTCACTGGGGGACAGTCCCACACACACTGACCCTCACTTGGGGGACGGTCCCACACACACACTTAACCCTCACTGGAGACCACCTGTGTGCTGTCAAGGTGTTTCAATTGATTGTAGTGAAAATATACCTGTATCTGGAAGGTCCTGGCTAGTGAGTCAGTATCCTGGCAAAAACTACACTGTGAAGACAAAAGAACACTCCGAGCAACTCCGTGAAAAAGGTGATTGAAAAGCGCAAGTCAGGGGATGGATACAAGAAAATTTCCAGGTCACTGAATATCCCTTGGAGAACAATTAAGTCAGTCATTAAGAAATGGAAGGAATATGGCACAGTGGTAAATCTGCCTAGAGCAGGCTGTCCTCAAATACTTAGTGACCGTACAAGAACGGGACTAGTGAGGAAGGCCACCAAGAGACCTATGACAGTTCTGGAGGAGTTACAAGCTTCAGTGGCTGAGATGTGACTGAGACTGCGCATACAACTGTTGCCTGGGTGCTTCACCAGTCCCAGCTTTATGGGAGAGTGGCAAAGAGAAAGCCACTGTTGAAAAAAACTTGAAATCTTGGCTAGAGTTTGCCAGAAGGCATGTGGGATTCTCTGATATTAGCTGGATGAAGGTTCTGTGGTCTGATGAAACCAAAATTGAACTTTTTGGCCATCAGACAGGGAAATCCTGGTGGAAAACCTGATGTAATCTACAAGAGAACTGCGACTTGGGAAAAGATATGTTTTCCATCAAGAGAATGACCTCAAGCATAAAGCTAAAGCTACACAGGAATGGCTTAAAAACAACAAAGTTAATGGCCTGGAGTGGCCAAGACAGAGTCCAGACCTCAATCCAATTGAGAATTTGTGGCTGGACTTGAAAAGGGCTGTTCACTCACGATCCCCATGCAATCTGACAGAGCTTGAGCAGTTTTGTAAAGAAGAATGGGCAAAAATTGCAGAGTCCAGATATGCAAAGCTGATAGAGACCTAGTCACATAGACTCAAGACTGTAATTGTTAGTGAAGGTGTACCTACTAAATACTGACTTGAAGGGGATGAGTAATCATGCAATCAATTATTTGGTGTTCAATAATTGTAATACATTTAGACAGATTTGTAGAAATTTGTCTTCACTTTGACACAAAAGAGTCTTTTCTGTTGATCAGTGTCAAAAAACCAAATTAAATCCATGTGATTCAATGTTGTAAAACAATAAAACAGGAAAACTTCCGGGGGGGGGGGTACTTTTATGTCATAATACTTTTTATAGACACTGTATATGCCAAACCAGAGCTGGCAACTCCTGTTGAAAGGGTCATCACTCTAAATACTTTATCAGTTACCAACATAAAGAAACTACTGTTGCTCTCAGTTGAACGGAAAGCAGGATGAAGGACTGAACAGAGGTGTAATTGGATCAGTGTCTGAATGAAACCTCCAACAATGAAAAGGCCATTGTACCTAATACTCCATCCGGTCTTTCTCTAAACAAACCCACCCACTCCAACATCCCGACCTAGTGCAGTGCTACCAGGTTCAGATTCCAATTAATTACAGGCAGTCCCCGGGTTACGAATGTCCGACTTAGACAACTCATACTTATGAATGGACTGCCATAAAGCTATTATATTAAAAATTGGAGTTAAGTACAATGGTTCGTAATAACGAACGCACGCACTACTTTGTGACGCTCGTGAAAACATTGCGCGGCTTCAGCGGTTTGTCGGCTCAAGGAAGGAGAACGCCGTCCGCCATTTTAAGTCCGTTCACGTTGCCGTTAACACTGTGTTGAGTGTGTAAATTTGTACTTGGTTTAAAATTTTCTCTTATTTACCCTTGTAACCATGCCTCCAAAGCGTAAATCTGATGCAAGTGCTGGCGATGCATCAGAGAAAAGGAAAACGATCACAATTGAAAATAAAGTGGAAATAATAAAGCGATTGGAAAGAGGTGAAACGCCGGCGGTCATTGGAAAAACGTTAGGCTACAGTCGGTCAACAATCAGAACAATTTTAAAGGATAAAGTGATGATAGCATTTGAGGAAGAAGACTGGGACCTAAAAACTCCAGAACCGAAAAAGTTTTTGATGAAAGAGTTAGCTGAAGTCTTTCGTCTCATTGAAGCAGGGATGGCAAAGTTAGAGGAGCAAGATTCTAACACAGAGAGGTTCACCAAAGTTTACCGTACAGTTACTGAGTGCCTCAGCTGCTACAAGGCCACTTATGACAAGAGAAAGAAAAGCTCTGCATAGAAAGGTAAAATATAAACTATATACTAAGGCAGACATTTGCCTAACTGACGCTACATAAGAACCGTATGTACCTGTTCCAACTTACCTACAAATTCGACGTAAAGACAGACTTAGGAATGGATCGTGTTGGGGTAACCCGGGGACTGCCTGTAATTTGTCACATGTACACTGAAACATATAGTGAAAGGTATTGTTTGTGTGAACAACCAACACACCCGAGTGTGTGCTGGGGGTAGGCAGTCCACACATTCTGGAGCCAATATAGCATTGTAGTATGCCTACAATGTTCAGCAGAACAACACGGAACATAACAAGCAACAAAACAACAAAAGAAGCCTCTTTTCCGCCCATGCAAAGACACAGACAGTCCTCCAACTCCAGGACAGGTCTCTGGGTCTCCAGGCTTCTGCCATCGGTCTTGAACTTCTACACCTCTGATCAGCTTTTGGTCTATGATCTTCAGTATTGACCCCCAGATTCCAGGCTTGCCAACTGACTGGCTCTTGTGCCTCCTGCCTGCATGAGCGTCTGCTCCCAGGTTATCCCAACGTCAAGGAGTTTCCTTTGTCACCCGTCCACATCACTGCGGACAATACCTAGAGACTGGATGTTATAAAATTATAACGTACTACTTTCAGAGCAGTTTTGCAACTGAAGAGGTTCTCTCTCCAATTGTATTTTTGCCTCTAAGTTGCTCATTTGTTGCTTCATAAGACATAGGAACAGATCTAGGCCATTAGGCCCATTGAATCTACTCTGCAATTCAATCATGGCTGATTTATTTTCTCTCTCAACTCCATTCTCCTGCTTTTTCCCTGTAACCTTAGACACCCTTACTAATCAACCACCTATGAACCTCCGCTTTAAATATAGTCATAGTCATATTTTATTGATCCCGGGGGAAACTGGTTTTCGTTACAGTTGCACCATAAATAATAAATAGTAATAGAACCATAAATAGTTAAATAGTAATATGTAAATTATGCCAGTAAATTATGAAATAAGTCCAGGACCAGCCTATTGGCTCAGGGTGTCTGACCCTCCAAGGGAGGAGTTGTAAAGTTTGATGGGCACAGGCAGGAATGACTTCCTGTGACGCTCTGTGTTGCATCTCGGTGGAATGAGTCTCAGACTGAATGTACTCCTGTGCCCAACCAGTACATTATGTAGTGGATGGGAGACATTGACCAAGATGGCATGCAACTTAGACAGCATCCTCTTTTCAGACACCATCGTGAGAGAGTGATATACCCAATGACTTGGCCTCCATAACTGTCTAAGGCGATGAATTCCCCCATTGATTAAAGACATTCCTCCTCACTTTTGTTCTAAAGGGATGTCCATCTATTCTGAGGCTGTGCCCTCAAGTCCTGGACTCTCCCACTACAGGAAACATACTCTCCACGTCCACTCTAACTGGTACTTTCAACATTCAAAAGATTTCAATGAGATTCCCCCTGCCCCCATTCATAACTCACATTGAAAAGTTGAAATGCAGATTTGCTTTATTTGTCACATGTGCATCAGAACAGCAAAACAACAGATGATGACGATGGATGCTGCTTTCCTGAGACACCACTCCATGTACATACGCTCGATGGTGGGAAGGGCTTTACCTGTGATGGACTGGTCGTATCCCTACTTTTGCAGGATTTTCCATTCAAAGGCATTGCCGTTTCCGTACTGGGTCATGATGCAGCCAGTCAATATATTCTCCATGTATGTCTATAGAAATTTGTCTAAGTTTTAGATGTCATGCTGAATCTTCACAAACTCCTAAGGCAGTCTCACCCAGCCTCAGTGGGAAAAGCATTTATACTATCTATGCCCTCATAATTCTGTACACCTCTGTCAAGTCTCCCCTCAATCTTCTACGCTCCAGGGAATAAAGTCCAAACCTATTCAATCTTTCCCTGTAACTCAGGTCCTGAAGTTCCTGTAAATATTCCTGCACACTTTCAATTTTATTTACATCTTTCCTGTAGGTCGGTGACCAAAACTACACACAATACTCCAATTAAGCCTCCCCAACATCCTACACAAGAGGAAATCTGCAGATGCTAGAAATCTGAGCAACACACACAAAATGCTGGAGGAACTCAGCAAGCCAGGCAGCATCTATGAAGAAAGTACAATCGATGTTTCGTTGACTGTACTCTTCATTGGCTTCTTCTGCTAAGCCTGTGTCTAATCCAATTCACTACCTCATCTTGAATGCTGAGCATCTGAACCTTCCTGACCAACCTCCCATGCAGGACCTTGTCAAAGTCCACGTAGACAACATCCACTGCTCGCCTTCGTCCGCTTTCCTGGTAACTTCCTCGAAAAACTCTAAGATTGGTTAGACACGACCTACCATGCACAAAGCCTTGTTGAGCATCCCTAATCAGTCTCCATCCATCCAAATACTTACAATATATCCAGTCCCTTAGAAAACCTTCCAATACCTTTCCCACTACTGATGTCAGCCTCACCAGCCTATAATTTTCGGGCTTATTCTTAAGGCCTTTTTTAAAAGGTGAATGAAGTTATCCATGCTACTTCAGGAGCCTGATGGTTGTAGGGTAATAACTGTTCTAATACATGCAGTACTGTTCTATAACATTCCTGCATCTCAGTAACACTGCTGGCACTCATGTGGCCCCCTGGGGTGATACCCTACTACAATAACTGAAGAGCCAACCTGCCCCTCCTGCTCCAGACTGTGGTCCTTCCTCAATGAGCCCCTGCAGTGGCTGCACCCAGCTGCAGTGTGTCCTTCAGCATGTACCCCTGCAGTGTGGAATGTGCCGGTCGGCAGCATTCTTTCACCGACGTCTCAACGTGTTGACAGACCAATGAGTTTCGGGCAGACCAGAGGGTGTCTTTCACTGAGCTGATGATCTGCCAGCAGCACGCGGTGCTTGTTTCCGTGTGTGTCCTTGGGAACAGCCCGTAGATCAAATCCGATGTCACACAGCTATTCACAATGACCTGTGACGTAGGCCCCAGTAGCTCTCTCCACAAGCCCACAGTCCACAAAGAGGTGAGCAACCATCTCGTCCTCAGAGATTCCTTTTACCAATATCATCTCCATATTTAATAAGTAATTTTTTGGAACCCAAAACCATTGCAGGAATGTTCCCGAGCAGCAAACTGTGGCGGGAGAGGGTGGTGCGGGGGTAGGATTACATGCCTCGGGCAAACGGATCCATCGTCTCCTGTAGGACTAGTGATCCTGTTCCGGGGCCAGCAGTGGCCAAATCTCCACCTGAAGAATCTTCAGTGACTCCAGGTCCTTCCCCTGACATCCCAACACCACCAACTGCAGGAGCAGGAATAGGTTTTTGGGGTGGTTGCTCACTGGGGTAGCCTCAACAGCCGCACTCAGGCTGTGAGACAGTGGAATATCCTGCCACCGCCAAGGTTTTGTCACTAGGACAGTGAGCTGTTTACCAGTTACCGGCAAGCTGCATCACTGCACGGTACGGAAAGTGCACTGCGGCAGACAAGAAGGCTCAACTGCCCAGCGCTTCACCGGCACCAGTCGGCCCACCGTCCAAGACTTATATACAGAACAGTGCCGGAAAAGGGCCAGTCACCTCATGAAGGATCCCACCCACCCTGCTCATGGACTGTTCGTCCCAATCCCATTAGGGTGGAAGCCACCTAGTGCCAAACCCAGTTCCGCAAGACTCAAAATCAGGGACCTTGGGGTTTGAGTTAACAGCTCCCTGAAAGTGGCTACTGTTAGAATCTTGTTCTGGTGTTATGACATTACGAATAACATAATTAAGGTGAAGTAAAGTAAGATCGAGTAAAACGTGTACAATTTCACTTCCAACCGATGCTGTGTGGCTGGTGAAACCAATCACTGAGGGTGGGACATCATGATTCTGTCCCAGGCAAGACAATAGATGAATGTTCCTGCTATTACTCTGATAGGTAATGCACAGTTCAGGACATTTAAACCTCCTGGTTAGTTGTGTATTCCTCTCCATGAAGTTAGTTGTATTCTCTTCTCTTGTATCTGAGCAGTCAACCCAATATCTCGTTTCCTTATCCTCACTCTCAGAATCTGGAAATCTCCATTCCTCGACACTGCAATTAAAGCTGTATCTTTTGTGATCCGGCTTTCGGATAGACACCAGTATTGAAAGTTCCCTTCTGGAAAGTACTATAGGGATATTAAAAGTTTGTGTAATGAGAAGTAGTGGATGCGACCCAGTACGTTCCAGGCAGTGGATAGGACCCGGTACGTTCCGGGCAGTGGACATGACCCAGTACATTTCCGGTAGTGGATATGGTCCAGTACATTTCCGGTAGTGGATACGGCCCAGTACGTTCCGGACAGTGGGTATGACCCAGTACATTCCGGGCAGTGGACATGACCCAGTACGTTCTGGACAGTGGATATTACCCAGTACATTTCGGGTAGTGGATATGGTCCAGTACATTTCCGGTAGTGGACATGACCCAGTACGTTCCGGGTAAAGCCATCGAGCTCATTTACACAGAACACTGTTGCAGGAAAACAGCATCCATCATCGGCGGTCATCACCACCCAGGCCATGCCCCTTTCTCACTGCTGCCATAATGTTATTGGTACAAGAGCCCCAGGACTTGCACCATCAGGTTCGAGAACAGTTACAGTTACTTCCCCTCAACCATCAGGCTCTTTAACAAAAGGGAATAATTTGTTCATCCATTGAGATGTTCCCACAACCAATGATCTCACTTTAAGGACTCTTTATCTCATTGTCTCATGTTCTCGTTATTTATTGCTATTTATTTATATTTGCATTTGCACAGTTTGTTGTCTTCTGCATGCTGATTGATCTTTCATTGATCCTGTTATAGTTACTAGTCAATAGATTTGCTGAGTATGCCCACAGGAAAATGAATTTCAGGGTTGTATATGGTGACATATGTACTTTGAACTTTGAACATCTGGCCTTTAACCACTAATTTTAGTTTTATATAATTCTTTGCTCTTTATAATTGTTGAATGTTGTTGGTTTTTGTTGCAGGTCGCATCATGACCAACACACCACAGCAAATTCCTAATCCATATAAATGTATTCGGTGAATAAAGTTGATCCTTGAACTTTGAATATTTGAAGAGGTTCTGCTAGTTGGGATGTCAATACATAGTTCTGAAAATTTAACTGACCAATTTCTAAATGTTATTAATTGAAACTGTAGTTAATAGCTTATTTTTATCTTTGTGATGAAGAAGTTTAAAGCATCTTGTGAGGAGACTGAGATTCTCTTGAATTCTCCTGGAGGTTCTGTATGAATAAAGACTTCTATTTATCCGCCTTACAGCCCTGCGTGTCTCTGGTTTAGACAGTCACAGTAGTGACACGGGTGGAGCGGGTGGGAAAGGCAGCATACGGCATGTGTAGGGGAACTGAGTTGAAGAGTCAGGAAGTTACGCCGCTGCTTTATAAAACTCTAGTTAGGCCGCATCTGGAGTATTGATTACAGTCTTGTCACCCCCATTATAGGAAGGATGTCGAGGCTTTGGAGAGGGTGCAGAAGAGGCTTACCAGGAAGCTGCCTGGATTAGTGAGTAGGAGCTATAATTAGAGATGGACAAACTAGGGCTGTTTCCTCTGGAATGGCAGCAGCTGAATGGAAATTATTATAAGATTATGAGATGCATAGACAAATGGTTAGTACCTTTTTCCCAGGGTTACAATGTCTAACACTAGAGGGCAATCATTCAAGGTGAGGGGGTGATTTCCCCCTCCCCATTCTCTCCTTTTCTATTCCGGACCCCTCTCGCTCCTTCACTTCTTCTCACCTGCCTGTGGTGCGCCTCCTCTTTCCCTTACTCCTCTCCTCTCCTGTCAGGTTCCTTCTTCTTCAACTCTTCCACCTTTTCCACCAATCACCTCCCAGCTTTTTACTTCATCCTCTGCCCTCCTCCACCCACTCACTTTCCCCCTCACTGGGCTTGACCTCTCACCTGCCAGCTTATACTCTTTCCCCTCCCGCCACCTTTTTGTTCTGGGTTCTTTCCCCTTCCTTTCCAGTCCGGATGAAGGGTCTTGGCCTGAAAAATTGACTGTTTATTCCTCTCCATAGATGCAGCCTGACCTGCCAAGTTCCTGCAGCATTTTGTGTGAGTTGCTCTGGATTTCCAGCTTCTGCAGAAAGTCATGCATTTATGACTTGGTGCTGCCTGTACGCATTACCCTCTCCTCTCCTGAGGTTTCATGTGCTGTTGTCCATGTTCAGTTTGTGGTTGGTGTGTTGTACATGGAGAGTTCACTGCTCAATTAGTGATATTTTCAAAACAGACATGGTATCTGGAAAACAGCCAATACTCTCAAAGCCTTAACCAGAAAACACAAGGGTCACTGCCAGACGGGGTATCATAGTTACTCATTCCAATTACATCTGCTTAATGATGTGAGCAGCTTTTTCCATAACAGCATGGGATATTTAATACACCATAATTAAGTTCCATAATTTTATTATAAACTCAGTGTAAGAACGTAATATGAGATAACAGCAAGGCAGCAACCCCATAGCACAAACCAGAGGAACAGCACAACCCCTTCTTTGTTCTGCTTTAATAAGCCTCCATGGCCCCAGTTAGCAAAACATCAGCAATGGAACTTCAGTTGTTCAGCATAATCTAGAACAATGTCTACACAATGGGTGATTTTTCCAGAACAAAGCTTCTGGTACCCTCTGCTCTTCTAGAAAACACATATGAACCGTGGTTGTCCTTGAACAAAGCTGATGTTACCCAATCGGCTGCTCTGGAGCAATGGCTTCATGGTGCACTGCTGCTCTAGAACAGACCTGCACACACTTCAACTTTTCTAGAGAAAATCCATGGTAATATTCAGCTATACTAGAGTAAAATTTCTATTCCTCTATAATCCTCGCTGCTCAAGAACAAAACTTTATACGCCTTTAGTTGTTCTCAAACAACACCTCCATGGTTTTGGCTGTTTTAGAACAGAGCCCCAACAACACACTGTTGTTCCAGAACAAGTCATCCATTATCTTCTGTCATTCTCAAACAAAGCATCACTATAATCATCCTGTGGTGACTCAGCTTAGACAACTGATCTGGTTTTCTCAGTGTTTCAGGTATATTGCTCATTAAAATGGGAGCCAGCTTTCGTCTGTCAACCGAGGGGCAACAATATTGTAATAAGTAAATAAAAAGAATAATTTACCAAAGGGGTGGCTCCCCGATGAGTCCTGGTGTAATGTAGCTCAGATTCAGTGACATAATCTGAGCGGCCAGGGAGAGGAGGTGTAGGTGTTTTTGGGGGGGGAGGTCTAATTTGTATCTCCTCATGGTTGCTGTATTGTAGAGTCTAAGCTGATTACTCAGTGGATTGTGACAGGCTCAATAATCCAAGTTAACAGTTTGGGTTTATACATTGCCTCAGCCAGTTCACAGAGGCACCAGACAGCGAGCCATGTACAGAGGGTTTAAGACAGGTGACTGAAAGATTTGAAAAAGTCCAAGGTCCAATTCTAAAGATAAAATTAAACTGTGTGTAATAACATTTTTAAAAATAACACTCTGACAGATCGGGGAAGCTATACTAAACCAAATGAGAATCAACTGCACTTTAAAAAGAAAAGAAGTACTTTCCAGCTTACTTGACGTGGTTTACTTTCCTGGCATGGTGTAGAAGAGGTAATCAGTTTAATCCCAACAGTGCTGGGTTCCAGTACTGATTCACAGGCTGGCTCAGTGTCAGCCTCTGCTTCAAACTCTGTAAAGTATCCTGAAGGGGTCAGGGAACAAGAACTCCCCACAAACTCACTGTAAAGTATCACAATCAAATCCCCTAACAAAGAGGGCATCAGAATTGGCACCTGCCCTTCATAATAGAGCACCAGGCTTACCCAGACAATACCCAACCACCCCACATCCTTCAGACATCGAGGCAGCCTCGTCCAGGATGACGACAATTTGTCCAAGTTATCGTAGTCACAATGCTCTTTTTGGCAAATGCAGTTGATAGAAAGGCTGGCTTGTCATTCAGCATTAGGTCACAGGAAGAGGGGGGGGGGGAGGGAGGGAGGGAGAGAGGGAGAGGGAGGGAGAGAGGGGGAGGGAGGGAGAGAGAGAGAGAGACAGACAGACAGAGACAGAGGAAGGAGGGAAGGTGATTAAAAGTGGAAGGGAAGGAGAAAGAGTGGGAGACAAGAAGAGGTACAGAGACAGAGAGAAGGAGAAGGGGTGTCAGGCAGCTGTTGGGAAACGAGAGAGAGTGGAAGGGGTGGGGAAGGGAGCTGTGTGGTGCCGCTGCTGAATCTGTTCTCAGTTCACCACGTCCTGTTCAGAAGTTTGATGACCTCTTCGTAAATAACAAAGACAATGGCCACGTCCAGGCACACTCTGCCCAGGCGCGGAACCGTCCCTTTGTAGAACCTGCCGCACACAAGGCAACAGCCGCTTAGACGCTTTGAAAGTCTGAAAGTGTGGAATTAGGACAGGGTCAACATGCTGCTACTTACGCAAAGGGCCCCTCGTTTCTCAGAATCTGATATGCACAATCCACTGTGTTCTTGTACTTGTGCGACTCAAGGCCCTGCAAAAAGGTGCAGTAAAAGACAGAAATGATCACGTCAGGGTAAGGACTCCTCACATCCTGCAGGCAGCAAAGTCTTAATCTTAATCTTGATGATATTTATCATGTTGAGCCTCAGTGGCTGTGATTATACAAGGATGAAGAATCAACTTTATTCACCATATACATTGCCATTATTCGGAATTAGCTGTGGCGTTTTGGTCAGGGAGCAACATGCAACAGAAACACACCATTAAGAATGCATTAAATAACAAGACTACACACTGAAAATATAGGCGAGTTAAAAGTAAATTTTATTTTTTTTAAAGACATATCAGTGTGAAAGCTGTTGCTGAGCTTGAATAAGAACATTAAACTGTAATGTGATATGAAAATGTCTGTGATTTCTATTGGTGACAAAGTCACAGGTACTGCTAATATTACTGTGGTTTGTTAGCGGCATTCTTCATTGAAGGAAATGCTAATTTTCAGTTAGACCTTTGTGAAGGCAAAGATATATTTTTTTCACAGACCCCTGGAATCTATCCACCAACCCCTGATCCCAGGTTAAGAACTCCAGGTTCAGAAGGATATGGGACTGGCTCAGATGGACACTTTGGTCAGTATGGACCAGTTGGGCTGAAAGATCTTTCCCTTTCATGTGCCTTTATGATACAAACAGGTGGAGGTGGTGGACAGCAGATAGCACCTGGTCTCAAACTGAGCAGGCGCTAATGGCAGGACTTCTTCACATGGTGGAATGAAAACCTGGAACAGATTTCTGGGTTGGAGTGGAGGAAGGAAACTGACTGGTGAAGGAAAACCAGTGGATGGTCTTTAAACAGCGGGAGCTCCGTCACAGTTCATTGGTAATCTACCAATGTACGTATAAATCTCCATATACTGTACAACCCTGAGATTCATTTTCTTGCATGGATTTACAGTAGAACAAAGAAATACAATAGAATCAATGAAAAGCCACATACACACACACACAGACTGACAAACAACCAATGTGCAAAACAGACGGCCAAACTCGAATCCGCCTCCAGATCTGGTGGTTGGTTGTACAAAAGGCCTTTCCTTTCCCCACTGGAAGTAATTCACAACAGGACTCCGTCCCCTCACTCACCCTCTGCTCCTTTCCGTTCCCGTCCTGATGAAGGGTCTCAGCCTGAAACATCGACTGTTCATTCCCCTCCATGGATGATGCTGCCCGACCTGCTGAGCCCCATCAGCATTTTTTGCGTGTTGCTCATCTGCAGAATCTCTTGTGTTTAGGTCACCAGAGAGGGCCCTGCTGTCTGTCTGGGAGAGGAATGTCAGATGTGAAACCAGACAAGCCTGACTCCAGGGGGCTTAACTCCGGTCCAGCTCTTCTATCCTGGCTGGCAAAAGGTCCCCGACCAAATTCTGCAGCAGGCTGCTTTGGAGGCAGTGAGGCTGCATGGGACTGCATGAGACTATAGCCCAATTGATACTTCTGCGTCAAATGTACGCCGTAGGTACAGCGTAGCCACGCACCCTACGCTGTTGTCTACGCCGAACCCTACGCCTTAGCTTAACGCGCACCTCTCCCAAAATGTAACTACACATTGCAGCGACGCAGACCGCAACAACTGTGATTGGTCTGCTTGGTAGCATCGCATTTCCTCCTACACATTTCTGGTTGCTTCTTCTCCGCCATTTCAGAATTGAGAGAGAAGAAACTCTTGTTCAACATTTATTAGCTCCAACTCCAACATGATGCGCTCAGTTTCACTCGCCATTGTTTGAAGTACAGGAAGAAACTCAACACAGTGGCATAGAAACCCCATCTCCAACTAGTGTTTTGGCGGTGAATTGCAGAGCGACGCAGACACACCAACGCACAAGTATAAATGCTCACAATGGCGTAGCCCACTTGCGTAGGCTACAGCATAGCCGGTATGCACAAGTATAGATCAACCTTAAGTGGGACTGTGGGGGATTGTGTAGGACTGCACAGAACTATACAGGACTGTGTAGGACTGCATAGAACCATATAGTACTGTGTGGGACTGTGTAGGACTGTAGAATAGTATGAGACTGTGTGGGACTATGTAGGGCTGCAGGGGACAATGAGAGACTATGGGGGTTCGTGCAGTACTATATAGAACCATCTGCCAACAGAAGGCAAAATATAAGACCTCGTGGATGCACCCTCGCTCTAAACATTGGCACATGATCGACTTCATCATTGTGAGACATAATGACATCAGGGATGTTCTCATCACCCGTGCCATGAGAGGTGCAGAGTGCTGGACTGAGCACTGTATGATTGTGGCCAAGCTCCATATGAAAGTGCGTCCCTCCTTGCGGCCGCAAAAAAACAATAAAAAGCGGTTAAATTGCAACCACCTGAGAAATACAGAAGCAAGAAGTGAGTTTCAACGCATCCCAGCTGAGAAACTAAGGGACTGGAACCTTCTCTGGACTCAGAAAATACCATGGAACAACAGTGGACCTATATCAGCCCAATCCATTGGCCATAAGAGCAGGAACCACTGAGACTGGTTCGATGATAACTCAGACACCATCCACAACTTGCTTAAGGACATGCACAAAGCACACCGGGCAGCTTTAGACAACCTGTTATCCACCAGCATCAGGCAGAATTGGCAGGCAGCTCGGAAGAAAGTACAAAAGGCAACACAGGCCATACAAAATGAGTGGTGGACTGAAAAGGCACATGAAATCCAGTTCTTTGCCGATAATAATGACATACATAACTTTTACAATGCTGTCAAAACCATCTACAGCCCAATAAATGATGCATTACTCCCCTGAAAACAGCAGATGGTCTAACACTTCTGAAGAATCAGAATACCATTCTGCTGAGGTGGGCTGAGCATTTTAACACCCTGCTTAATCAGGACTCTGACGCAGACCCCACCATCCCGGACGAACTGCCTGAACTTCCTCCTATTCACGACCTCAGTCTACCACCAACCTTCCAGGAGGTTCTACCAGCTGTCCATTCCCTTAAGAACAAGTCCCCTGGCAGTGACAATATCCCTGCTGAGTTACTGAAGAACGGAGGGTACATGTGTATGCGCACCCTCTACCAGTACATCGCCAAGGCCTGGACTGATGAGAACATCCCACAGCAATGGAGAAATGCAAACATTGTTGTGATTTATAAGAACAAGGGTGACAAGGCCATCTGTGTCAATAGTAGGGGCATATCACTCCTTTCTGTTGCTGGAAAGGTCCTGGCTAAGGTGATGCTTCAGAGAATCATTAGCAACATCATCAAGTCAATGCTGCCCGAATCACAGTGTGGATTTAGGAAGAACAGGAGCACGATCGACATGATCTTCACAGCCCGGCAGCTTCAGGAAAAGTGCCGGGAGCAATATCAGGACCTGTTTATGGCCTTTGTCGACCTCTCCAAAGCATTCGACACCATGCAAAGAGAGCTCTTATGGGATGTCCTCCTTAGGTTTGGCTGCCCCAATAAATTTGTTAACATCCTCCGCCAGCTCCATGATGGGATGACTGCTCAGGTGACCATAGGAGGACAAGAGTCTGAGCCCCTCCTTGCACGCACAGGGATGAGGCAGGGGTGTGTACTAGCGCTAGTGCTCTTTAACAGCTTCCTCTTGTGTGTTACCAAGCTTCTCCACAACGAGATTGAAGACAGCAGCCGTGTGGCAGTGGACGTCAGATTAGATGGCAACCTCTTTGACATCAGGAGGCTCCACGCAATCACCAAACTCTGTAGAGAGTGGGTTCTGGAGCTGCAGTATGCAGATGACTGTGCTCTTGTGGCCCACACTCCGGAGGATCTTCAGACTGTCCTTGCTGTGGCGGTGAGAGTGTACAGCAGGATGGGGCTGACTGTCAATACCCCCAAGACAGAAGTGGTTTGCCAGTGGAGTACCAGTGTCCCACCCACTCTACGTGCCTTCACTGTTGGTGATGAAAAGCTGTCAGTAGTGCCATCTTTCAAATATCTGGGGAGCATTCTCTCTGAGGATAGCGGCATTGACAACGACATCCAGAGCCGCATTAAACAGGCATCAGCTGCCTTTGGGAGACTTCAGCGTAGAGTCTTTCAGAACAGGAGCCTTCGTCCCTCCACAAAGGTCACCATATACCAAGCGGTCTGTGTCAGCACCCTCCTTTATAGCTGTGAAGCTTGGGTAACCTACAGCCATCACATCAAGTCCTTGGAGCGCTTCCACAAGCTGCCTCCAGCGCATCCTGGGAATTACCTGGTGTGAGTGGGTGCCTCACACTGAAATACTTGTAAAGACCAACTGCAGGAGTATTGAGGCCATGATCACCCAGCGTCAGCTGCAGTGGCTGGGGCACGTGATAAGGATGCCCCCATGTCGGCTACCCCACAGAGTGTTATACGGCCAGCTACATCATGGTCGACGCTCAGCTGGAGGGCCGAAGAAGCGCTATAAGGATCAGATGAAGAATGCTTTAAGGAAATGCAAGATCAGACCCGAGGACCTGGAGGATGTTGCTGCTGACCGTACCACTTGGCGACAGCTGTGTAGGGACAGGGTTTGTATTCTGGAGATGGAAAGAACAACCAGAAGACAGCAGAAGAGAGCCAGGAGAAATGCAGCCATGGTTGCCACCACTACCACATATACACGTTCCACCTGCAATAGAGCTTGTGGGTCCAGGATAGGACTGTATAGTCATCAAAGATCTCACCGTTAAAGGAGTGGATGTCATCATCGGATTTCGATGGACAACTGAAGAAGTATAGAACCACTCAGGACTGCAGAGGGCACTACAGGGGACCGAATCTGTGAAGTTCATTGCCACAGATGGCTGTGGAGACCAGGTCAGTGGGCAGAGGTTGATAGATTGACTAGGCAGGGCATCAAAGGTTCCAGGGAGAATGCAGGAGAATGGAGTTGAGAGAGATAATAAATCAGCCATGATAGAATGACAGAGCAGACCTGATGTGCCAAATGACCCAATTCTGTTCCCATGTCTAATGAGTCAGAGGTTTTCTATTCTACTGCAGAGAACAAGAGACTTCCAATTGAAGGACTTGCTCAAGACAATCTCTTCCTCTTTCTCAGCAGGTTACACTGGGTGCTGAGTTGGCTAACATTCCATTGTAGAACAACATCCAGGAATTTCTCACTGTGCACAGCAGCACCCAAGCTTCCCAATGCTTTCTTTAAGCATTCTAATCTACAACAGACACTGAACCATTACAGATCTCACTACAGCAGCTCCCTTCCCACCTGCATCCGTGTCTTCAGCACATCCAGGGGGGTGTTCCCAAAGACGCTGGCTGCTCCTGCACTGGCTCCAAACACAGCTGTGATGAATGGGCTGATGGATTTATGAGGGTCCTCACCTGTAATTACAGAACAGGTTTGGTTGAATGAGCTACGACATTTCTCTTTGGAGCGAAGGAGGATGAGAAGTGACAAGATAGAGGTGTACAATATGATAAGAGGCATAGATCAAGTGGACAGCCAGAGACATTATCCCAGGCCAAAAATGGCTAATGCGAGGGAGCATAACTTTAAGGTGATTGGACGAAAGTATAAGGGAAGTGTCAAAGTAGGGTTTTTTTTAAACACAGAGTGGCAAGGTGATGGAACACACTGCATGCAGATACATTCAATCATTCATTATGAGCCATCTCTTATGATTGTTCTTGGCAAATCTTTTGTCAGAAGTGGTTTGCCATTGCCTTCTTCTGGGCAATGTCTTTACAAGACGAATGACCTCAGCTTTTCTCAATACTCTTCAGTGATTGTCTGCCTGGTGTCAGTGGTTGCATATGCACCACTTGTGATCTGCACTGGTTGCTCATACGACCATCCACCACCTGCTCCCATGGCTTCACGCGACCCTGATCACGGGGCCTAAGCGGGTGCTACACCTTGCCCAAGGGTGACCTGCTGGCTAGTGGAGGGA
The DNA here is from genome assembly GCF_030028105.1 of Mobula birostris. Classification (NCBI taxonomy): domain Eukaryota; kingdom Metazoa; phylum Chordata; class Chondrichthyes; order Myliobatiformes; family Myliobatidae; genus Mobula; species Mobula birostris. The sequence goes on from NC_092394.1 coordinate 3,949,852, forward strand.
AGGAGCACCTTACACCTCCTTTGGTAGAGAACTACATTCACCCTGCCACCTGATATATTTGGGATATTTACAACGTTCTTACATAGGTACATAGACGATAGAAAAATGGGTAGCTATGTGGGCTGGAATGGTTAGAGAAGGTTATTCCTTTTACCAAAATGCATTATTGCACATTTCCCAATACTGTATTCCATCTGCCACTATTTTGCCATTCTTCCAATTTGTCTAAGTCCTGCTGCAATCGCATTGTTTCCTCAGCACTACCTACCCCTCCACCTACCTTCGTATTATCCACAAACTTTGCCACAAAGCCATCAATTCCATCATCCATATCATTGACAAACAATGAGAAAAGCAGTGGTTCCAAAGCTGACCCCAGAGGAACACCACTAGTCACTGGCAGCCAACCAGAAAAAACCTCCTTTATTCCCACTCACTGCCTCTTGCCTGTCAGCCATTCCACTATCCATGCCAGCATATTTCCTGTAACACCACAGTATTTTATCTTTTGCCTTCTGAAAATGCAAGTAAGCGACATCTACTGCCTCTCCTTTGTCCACCCTGCTTGTTACTTCCTCAAAGAATTTGTCAGGCAAGATTTCCCCTCACAGAAACCATGCTGACTTTGACTTATTTTATTATTAGTCTCCCCAAGTACCCCAAAACCTCATCATTAATAATAAACTCCAGCACTTTCCCAATTACTAAGGTGAGGCTAACTGGCCGATAATTTCCTTTCTTTTGTCTTAAAGAGTGGAGTGACATTTGTAATTTTCCAGTCCTCCAGGACCATGCCAGAATCAGGTGATTCTTGAAAGATCATGACCAACGCATCCATTATTTCTTCAGCAACCTCTCTCAGGACCCTGGAATGTAGTTCATCTAGTCCAAGTAGGCTCAAGCTCAAGCTGCTCTAAAAAGCCATCTCACAGGCATTCAACAAACTCCCACTCTTGCAATCCAACACCAGCCTGAGTTTCCCAATCCCCTTGCATATTGAATTATCTTATTACAATTGTACATTACCCTTATTAAATGCCTTTTCCAGCTCCCTTTGCAATCTCAACCCCACATCTTGGCTACTATTTGGAGACCTATATATGATTGTGATGCAGAGTGGGAGACCGTTTCGCTGAACGACACAGACTGGGAGACTGTTTCACTGAACACCTACGCTCTGTCTGCCAGAGAAAGCAGGATCTACTAAATTGCATTACTAAATGACAATAAAAGAGGACTGCATGTCCTCATAATCTAATCTAATCTAATCTCCCAGTGGCCACACATTTTAATTCCACATCCCATTCTCATTCTGATATGTTTATCCATGGCCTCCTCTACTGTCAAGATGAAGACACACTCAGGTTGGAGGAACAACACCTTATGTTCCATCTGGGTAGCCTCCAACCTGATGGCATGAACATTGACTTCTCTAACATCCGTTAATGCCCCACCTCCCCTTCTTACCCCACCCCTTATTTATTTATTTATTTATTTATCTAATTGTCTGCTTGTTTGTTTATTTATTTCCCTTTTTTCCCTTTCTCTCTGTCCCTCCCACAATAACTCCTTGCCTGCTCTCCATCCTCCGGTGCTCCCCTCCCCCTTTCTTTCTCCTTAGGCTTCCCGTCCCATGATCCTCTCCCTTCTCCAGCCTTGTATCCCTTTTGCCAATCAACTTTCCAGCTCTTAGCTCCATCCCTCCCCCTCCTGTCTTCTCCTATCATTTCAGATCTCCCCCCTCCCTCCCACTTTCAAATCTCTTACTATCTTTTCTTTCAGTTAGTCCTGACGAAGGATCTCAGCCTGAAACGTCGACTGTGCCTCTTCCTATGGATGCTGTCTAGCCTGCTGCGTTCACCAGCATTTTGTGTGTGTTGCTATGATTACCATGTTTATTTCACCCTTGCAGTTTCTTAATTTCACCCACAAAGATTCAACATTCTCTGACCTATGTGACCTCTTTCTAAAGATGTGATTCCATCTCTTACCAATACAGCCACACCACCACCTCTGCCTTCCTGCCTGTCCTTCAATACAAAGTCTATCCTTTGATGTTAAGCTCCCAACTCCGACCTTCTTTCAGCCACGACTCACTGATGCCCACAACATCATATCCACCAATCTTTAATTATGCCGAGCATTCATCCACCTTATTCCGAATACTACGCATTTAAATACAGCATCTTCAGTTCTGCATTCTTCGCTCTTTTGAATTTTGCCTCTGTGGTACAATTTAACTTTTTGTTCTTTCTGCATTTATACCCAATCATTGGCTTGTCCTTCCTTATATTCATGTTACCCCTATCATCTACTTTTAAACTTGCTGGGTCATCATCAGCTCTATCACACTGGCTCCTATCCCCCTGCCATTTTAGTTTAAACCACTCCCAACAGCTCTAGTAAACCTGCCCGCAAGAATATTGGACCCCCTCAGATTCAAGTGCAACCCACCCCTTTTGTAGAGGTCATATCTGCACCAGGTGAGGTCCCAACTTTCCAGAAATCTGAATCTCTGCCCCCTGTTCCAATTCTTCAGCCATGCATTTATTCGCTACCTCATTCTATACCTATCCTCACTGTCACGTGGCACAGGCAGCAATCCTGACATTTCTACTTTGAGGTCCTGCTTCTCAGCTTCCTTCCTAACACCCTGTATTCTTTTTCCAGGACCTCATCCCTTTTTCTTTCTATTTTGTTGGTACTAATATGTAACACACCTTCTGGCTGCTCACCCTCCCTTTTCCGGATATTGTGGACGCGTTCAGAAACATCATAGAGCCTGAAACCTGGAAGGCGATCTATCTGTTCCTTTTAGCATCCACAGAATCACCTGTCTGTCCCCATGACTATAGAGTCCCCTATTGCTGCTGCTGTCCTTTTCAGTTACCTACCCTTCTGAGCTACAGGGCCAGACCCGGAGCCAGAGGCACGGCCGCTGCGGCTCCCCCCAGGTAGGTCATCACCCCCGCTGTTGAGGAGGGCCACATTCTCTCTCCCTCTCCTGACCGATCCTTCAACCTTCTCCAAGATAAACACACATGAAATGCTGGGAGAAGGGGGAGGAGGGGCACTGGGGGAAGGTGAGGAGAGGAGAAGAGGCAAGAGGCCAGAGTGGGGAACAGAAGAGGAAACGAGGAGGGAAAAGTATTACCAGAGGGAGAAATTGTCATTCATGCCATCAGGTTGGAGGCTACCTCGATGGAACGTGAGATATTGCTCCTCCACTGAGACCGGCCTCACGGTGGCAGAACCCCCAGATAAACCTCACCCACCCTTCCCACATAGCAATCCATTTTTCTTTCATTGATGTGTCATTTCAGAGCAACTTCTAAGGCAACCATGGCAAAGTGAGGCATGGTGGCTGGGAGCATCCTGAACTCGGAATGGCTGAACTCCTCTATCTGCACTGACCCCTGGCTTTGGCTGAGAGCAATCCCAGTCAAAGTAAACCTTATTATCAGAGTATGTATACACCACCCCGAGAACACGAGTTGTAGAATCCTTGAAAGTGAGTCTATAGGTTGTGGAATCAGTTCAGAGTTGGGGAGGGTGAAGTTATCCACTCTGGTTCAGGAGCCTGGTGGTTGAACTGTTCCTGAACCTGGTGGTGTGGGACCTAAGGGTCGTGTACCTCCTCCCCAATAGTAGTAGTGAGAAGAGAGCGGTGGTTACGGGACAAAGTAGTGGGGACAGAGATCCAGTAACCAGTTCTCTGGACCATTGGGATTTGCCACTCACCTTTATACCAATTTTGCAGCATTGTCATCACCGAGAAACGGATTGCTTGGTTTGAGCCCTGTTTGAGGATGGTGGCTGTCACACCCTGGTATGTGCCGCGAAGCCCTGAAAGCCAAGAGTTGAGAGATTATCCTCTTTGCTGCTTACATGGTCTCAATGAAAGGTTATCTTTATTTGTCACATGCACATCAAAACATGGAAACACAAAGTGAAATGTGTCGTTTGTGTCAACAACCAACTCAGTCTGAGGATGGCCTGGGGCAGCCCGCAAGTATCACCATGTTTCCAGCGCCAGTATAGCACAGACGCGAAGGATGTGGAGGGCAATGGTCCAAGTGTAGGTCAATGGCACCAGGAAAAATAATAATGAGGCATGGACTAGATGGGCTGAAGGGCCTGGTCCTGTGTTGTACTGCTCTGTGACGTGAGCAAATCAATGTCTGTGTGCAGTATTGATGAGCAGGGCGGCAAGGTAGCGTAGCGGTCAGCGCAACGCTTCACAGCGCCTGCAGTCAGGATTCAATTCCAGTGACCGTGCACGTCTCCTCCGGGTCAGAGTCAGTGCGCGTCTCCTCCGGGTCAGAGTCAGTGCGTGTCTCCTCCGGGTGCTCCGGTTTCCTCCCACATTCCAAAGGTGTACCGGTCAGTCAGTGAGTTGTGGGCGTGCTATGTTGGTGCCAGAAGCACGGTGACACTTGTGGCTGCCCTCAGAACATCCTCAGACTGTGTTGGGCGTTGACACAAACACCCCATTTCACTTATTAGCTCTTCCTTCAGTTAGTCCTGACGAAGGGTCTCGGCCTGAAACGTCGACTGTACCTCTTCCTAGAGATGCTGCCTGGCCTGCTGCGTTCACCAGCAACTTTGATGTGTGTTGCTTGAAATTCCAGCATCTGCAGATTTCCTCGTGTTTGTGACCCCATTTCACTGTATGTTTTGATGTGTGTATATGCGACAAATAAAGTTAATCTTTGAAAATATTTAAATGCTGACTATCATCACAGGTAAAAGTTACAGGAGGTTGCCAAATTGTGAAGTTTAGACAACTAACATGAAGTCTTCTCTCTCACTTGGGAGCTCACAGATTCCTTTCAAATTGAGAAGGTTCTCTTTAAAAGTGCTTCTCAAGCACTTTAGTCTGTTCCAAAATGTTCACAAAACTAAGCGTTCCCCCCCAAGGTTGGATGTAGTACTGAAAGTGACATCATTTGGTCTCCAACTAATCTTCATTCTATTTCATTAGCAGCTTGAGGAGATTTGGTTTGTCATTAAAGACTCCTGCAAATTTCTACAGAGGGCATTCTGACCGGTTGCATCGCTGTTTGGTATGGAGGGGCCATTGCAGAGGATGGGGAAAAAATCTGCAGAGGGTTGTAAACTCAGCCGCCTCTATCACAGTCAAAGATCTTCAAGAGGTGATGCCTCAGGAAGGGGCCATCCATCATTAAGGAGCCTCAACATCTGGGACGTGCCCTCTTCTTATTACTACCATCAGAGAGGAGGTACAGGAGACTGACGACACACTCAACGTCTTAGAAACAGCTCCTTCACTTTGCCAGCAGAGTTCTGAGTTTTTTCCACTGTTTATTTATTTTGTAATTGATAGTAATTCTGTCTTTCAACTGCACTGCTGCCACAAAACAACAAATTCACAACATATACAGTAAGTCAGTCATAATAGACCTGATCTGACTCTGCCCCAATTCTGTTAAATCACTAAGAAGCAGAAAGTTGCACACAAAGTTTAAACATTACGGTTTAACTTCTCCATCATTTCTGATCACCCCACAGATGGAAATTGGAATTTTTAATTAATAGAAACTTCCGTGGGGTAGCTGGGAGAGGACATCCCTTCACCCAGATTGAGGGGCCTACCTTGTTCTTGAATAATCTTCCGGACTCCATGGTAGAACCCACGGTATTTGGGATTAGCTGAGTTTTGATCATGAATAAACTTCACCTGAAAGGATAATAAAAGGTAAGTACATTCCACAGTGACAAAACAATCCAAAAGATTAAATGCAAGTCAGTTGTTCATCTAGAATAGAAACTGATGCACGGGTGAACAGACACAGTATAGTTAGCAATTTGCTAAACCTCTGCCTTTCAGTAATTTTCCTAAATAAGTCTGCACCTCTCCCAAAAATGAACATTTTTGACATATACCCCATGACCACTTCATTAAGTATACCTGTACACCTTCACATTACTGCACAAGTATTTTCACTATTTAGAGACAGCATGGCAAAGGCTTTTTCAGCCCTTCAAGTCTGACTGCCCAGCAACCCCTGACAACCTTTTCATTGAGTACAGCTCTGCCTTTAATACCATCATTCCAAATAAACTGATTCCTAAGGTCTGGAACCTGGGCCTTAGCACTCAGGTCTGCAGCTGGATCTTCACCTTCCTCACAGACAGGACCCAGGCTGTAAAAATAGGGGACAAGCTCTCCTCTACAATCACTGTGAGCACCGGTGCCCCACAAGGCTGTGTACTCAGCCCCCTGCTCTACTCACTGTACACCCATGACTGTGTAGCAAAGTTTCCATCAAACTCAATATACGTTTTTATAAGTTTGCTCATATATCTCGGGTAATGATGAGTTTGAGTACAGAGAGGAATTAAGAGCCTGGTGGCATGGTGCGAAGGCAATAACCTATCCCTCAACGTCAGCAAGACGAAGGAATTGGTTGTTGACTTCAGAAGGAGTAGCGGACCGCACGACCCAATTTACATCGGTGGTGCGCAAGTGGAACAGGTCAAAAGCTTTAAGTTCCTTGGGGTCAATATCACAAATGACCTGACTTGGTCCAACCAAGCAGAGTTCACTGCCAAGAAGGCCCACCAGCGCCTTTACTTCCCGAGAAAACTAAAGAAATTTGGCCTGTCCCCTAAAACCCTCACTAATTTTTATAGATGCACCGTAGAAAGCATTCTTCTAGGGTGCATCACAACCTGGTATGGAAGTTGTCCTGTCCAAGACCGAAAGAAGCTGCAGAAGATCGTGAACACGGCGCAGCACATCACACCAACCAATCTTCCGTCCGTGGACTCACTTTACACCGCACGCTGTCGGAGCAGTGCTGCCAGGATAATCAAGGACACGACCCACCCAGCCAACACACTTTTCGTCCCTCTTCCCTCCGGGAGAAGGCTCAGGAGCTTGAAGACACGTACAGCCAGATTTGGGAACAGCTTCTTTCCAACTGTGATAAGACTGCTGAACGGATCCTGACCTGGATCTGGGCCGTACCCTCCAAATATCCGGACCTGCCTCTTGGTTTTTTTGCACTACCTTACTTTCCATTTTTCTATTTTCTATTTATGATTTATAATTTAAATTTTTAGTATTTACTATCGATTTGTAATCCAGGGAGTGGGAAGCGCAGAATCAAATATCACTGTGATGATTGTACGTTCTAGTATCAATTGCTTGGCGACAATAAAGTATAAAGTATCAAGTATTTAACCCCAGTCCAATCACTGGACAATTTACATTGACCAATCAATCTACTAACCAGTAACAACTTTGGACTGTGAGAGAACAGGGCATCCAGAGAAGCACCAGAGTGATTGAAGCGACTGGAAAGGTGACGATCATCCAAATAACACACATTACAAAAGCGGCTTGCAGAAGAGCATCTCTGAATGCACAACATAACCGACCTTAAAGTGGATGGACTTCAGCAGCAGAAGACCATAAACATACAGGAGTATCAAATAAAGTAGCCACTGAATGTATTTGATGAAATAAATCAAATTTTGAAGAGTTCTTTTACTTACACTATTTCTAGAGGATTTCCCTGGAATGGATATGGTTACTACAAGATGGTATTTTAACTCAGCATGTCTGTGCTGACCATGATGCCCAAATAACTAATCCAATCACAATGTACACGGTCCATATTCCTCCAATCTCTGTCTGTACACAGTCCACATTCCTCCAATGCCTGTCTGTACACAGTCCACATTCCCCCAATCCCTGCCTGTACACAGTCCACATTCCTCCAATCCCTGTACACAGTCTACATTCCCCCAATCCCTGCCTGTACACAGTCCACATTCCTCCAATCCCTGTACACGGTCCACATCCCTCCAATCCCTGTACACGGTCCACATCCCTCCAATCCCTGTACACGGTCCACATTCCTCCAATCCCTGTACACGGTCCACATTCCTCCAATCCCTGTACACGGTCCACATCCCTCCAATCCCTGTACATAGTCCACATTCCTCCAATCCCTGTCTGTACACAGTCCACATTCCCCCAATCCCTGTACACGGTCCACATTCCTCCAATCGCTGTACACAGTCCACATTCCCCCAATCCCTGTCTATACACAGTCCACATTCCCCCAATCCCTGTACACGGTCCACATTCCTCCAATCCCTGTACACGGTCCACATTCCTCCAATCCCTGTCTGTACACAGTCCACATTCCCCCAATCCCTGTACATGGTCCACATTCCTCCAATCCCTGTACACAGTCCACATTCCCCCAATCCTTGTCTATACACAGTCCACATTCCTCCAATCCCTGTACACGGTCCACATTCCTCCAATCCCTGTCTGTACACAGACCACATTCCTCCAATCCCTGTACATGGTCCACATTCCTGCAATCCCTGTACACAGTCCGCATTCCCCCAATCCCTGTCTATACACAGTCCACATTCCTCCAATCCCTGTACACGGTCCACATTCCTCCAATCCCTGTCTGTACACAGACCACATTCCTCCAATTCCTGTCTGTACACAGTCCACATTCCCCTAATCTCTGTCTGTACACAGTCCACATCCCTCCAATCCCTGTCTGTACATGGTCCAAATTCCTCCAATCCCCGTCTGTACACAGTCCACATTCCTCCAATCCCTGTCTGTACATGGTCCACATTCTCCCAATCCCTGTACACAGTCCACATTCCTCCAATCCTTGTCTGTACACAATTCACATTCCTCCAATCCCTGTCTGTACACGGTCCGCATTCCCCCAATCCCTGTCTGTACACAGTCCACATTCCTCCAATCCCTGTCTGTACACAGTCCACATTCCTCCAATCCCTGTCTGTACACAGACCACATTCCTCCAATCCCTGTCTGTACACAGTCCACATCCCTCCAATCCCTGTCTGTACATGGTCCAAATTCCTCCAATCCCCGTCTGTACACAGTCTACATTCCTCCAATCCCTGTCTGTACATGGTCCACATTCTCCCAATCCCTGTACACAGTCCACATTCCTCCAATCCTTGTCTGTACACAATCCACATTCCTCCAATCCCTGTCTGTACACGGTCTGCATTCCCCCAATCCCTGTCTGTACACAGTCCACATTCCTCCAATCCCTGTCTGTACACAGTCCACATTCCTCCAATCCCTGTCTGTACACAGACCACATTCCCCCAATCACTGTCTGTACAAGGTCCACATTCCTCCAATCCCCGTACACGGTCCACATTCCTCCAATCCCTGTACACAGTCCACATTCCCCCAATGCCTGCCTGTACACAGTCCACATTCCTCCAATCCCTGTACACAGTCCACATTCCCCCAATCCCTGTCTATACACAGTCCACATCCCTCCAATCCCTGTCTGTACACAGTCCACATTCCTCCAATCTCTGTCTGTACACAGACCACATTCCCCCAATCCCTGTCTGTACAAGGTCCACATTCCTCCAATCCCTGTACACGGTCCACATTCCTCCAATCCCTGTACATGATCCACATTCCTCCAATCCCTGTACACAGTCCACATTCTCCCAATCCCTGTCTGTACACAGTCCACATTCCTCCAATCCCTGTACACTGTCCACATTCCCCCAATCCCTGTCTGTACACGGTCCACATTCCTCCAATCCCTGTACACGGTCCACATTCCTCCAATCCCTGTACACGGTCCGCATTCCCCCAATCCCTGTCTATACACAGTCCACATTACTCCAATCCCTGTACATGGTCCACATTCCTCCAATCCCTGTCTGTACACAGACCACATTCCCCCAATCCCTGTCTGTACACAGTTCACATTTCTCCAATCCCTGTACACAGTCCACATTCCTCCAATCCCCGTCTGTACCCAGTCCACATTCCTCCAATTCCTGTCTGTACACGGTCCACATTCTCCCAATCCCTGTACACAGTCCGCACTCCTCCAATCCTTGTCTGTACACAATCCACATTCCCCCAATCCCTGTCTGTACACGGTCTGCATTCCCCCAATCCCTGTCTGTACACAGTCCACATTCCTCCAATCCCTGTCTGTACACAGTCCACATTCCCCCAATCCCTGTCTATACACAGTCCACATTCCTCCAATCCCTGTACACGGTCCACATTCCTCCAATCCCTGTCTGTACACAGACCACATTCCTCCAATCCCTGTACACAGTCCACATTCCCCCAATCCCTGTCTATACACAGTCCACATTCCTCCAATCCCTGTCTGTACACAGTCCACGTTCCTCCAATCTCTGTACACAGTCCACATTCCTCCAATCGCTGTACACAGTCCACATTCCCCCAATCCCTGTCTGTACACGGTCCACATTCCCCCAATCCCTGTCTGTACACGGTCCACATTCCTCTAATTCCTGTCTGTACACGGTCCCCACTCCCCCAATCGCTGTCTATACACAGTCCACATTCCCCCAATCCCTGTCTGTACACGGTCCGCATTCCCCCAATCCCTGTCTGTACACAGTGCACATTCCCCTAATCCCTGTACACGGTGCATGTTCCTCCAGTCCATCTGTTTCTCCTTGCAGTATTTCTGTTCGACCGCCAACTGATTGGATCAGCTTTTATTTTTAGATTAGTTTTATTTGTCACATAAACAGCTGTAGGCAGAAGTTTACATACACCTTAGCCAAATACACTTAAACTCAGATTTTCACAATTCCTGACATTTAATCCTAGAAAACATTCCCTGTCTTATGTCAGTTAGGATCACTACTTTATTTTAAGAATGTGAAATGTCAGAATAATAGTAGAGAGAATGATTTATTTCAGCTTTTATTTCTTTCATCACTTTCCCAGTGTGTCAGAAGTTTACATACACTTTGTTGGTATTTGGTCGCATTGCCTTTAAATTGTTCAACTTGGGTCGAACATTTTAGATAGCCTTCCACAAGCTTCTCACAGTAAGTTGCTGGAATTTTGTTCCATTCCTCCAGACGGAACTGGTGTTACTGAGTCAGGCTTGTAGGCCTCCTTGCTCGCACATGCTTTTTCAGTGTTGCCCACAAATTTTCTATCGGCTTGAGGTCAGAAAATGATGTCAAGTCTGGTTCATCCTTGGGAGCAATTTCCAAACGCCTGAAGGTACCACGCTCATCTGTACAAACAATAGTACGCAAGTATAAACACGATGGGACCACGCAGCCGTCATACCGCTCAGGAAGGAGATGCATTCTGTCTCCTAGAGATGAACGTACTCTGGCGCGAAAAGTGCAAATCAATCCCAGAACAACAGCAAAGGACCTTGTGAAGATGCTGGAGGAAACAGGTAGACAAGTATCAATATCCACAGTAAAACGAGTCCTATATCGACATAACCTGAAAGGCTGCTCAGCAAGGTAGAAGCCACTGCTCCAAAACCGCCATAAAAAAGCCAGACTACAGTTTGCAAGTGCACATGGGGACAAAGATCTTACTTTTTGGAGAAATGTCCTGTGGTCTGATGAAACAAAAATTGAACTGTTTGGTCATAATGACCATCGTTATGTTTGGAGGAAAAAGGGTGAAGCTTGCAAACCAAGGAACACCATCCCAACCGTGAAGCATGGGGGTGGCAGCATCATGTTGTGGGGGTGCTTTGCTGCAGGAGGGACTGGTGCACTTCACAAAATAGATGGCATCATGAGGAAGGAAAATTATGTGGATATATTGAAGCAACATCTCAAGACATCAGCCAGGAAGTTAAAGCTCGGTCGCAAATGTGTCTTCCAAATGGACAATGATCCCAAGCATACCTCCAAAGTTGTGGCAAAATTGCTTAAAGACGACAAAGTCAAGGTATTGGAGTGGCCATCTCAAAGCCCTGGCCTCAATCTGATAGGAAATTTGCGGGCAGAACTGAAAAAGCGTGTGTGAGCAAGGAGGCCTACAAACCTGACTCAGTTACACCAGTTCTGTCTGGAGGAATGGAACATAATTCCAACAACTTACTGTGAGAAGCTTGTGGAAGACAACCCAAAACATTTGACCCAAGTTAAACAATTTAAAAGCAATGCTACCAAATACTAACAAAGTGTATGTAATCTTCTAACCCACTGGGAAAGTGATGAAAGAAATAAAAGGTGAAATAAATCATGCTCTCTACTATTATTCTGTCATTTCACATTCTTAAATTAAAGTAGTGATCCTAACTGACCTAAGACAGGGAATGTTTTCGAGGATTAAATGTCAGGAATTGTGAAAAACTGAGTTTAAGTGTATTTGGCTAAGGTGTATGTAAACTCCTAACTTCAACTGTACATCAAAACTTACAGTGAAATTCATCTTTGGCGTCAACAACCATCACTGTCTGGGGATATGTTGGGGGCAGCCTACAAGTGTTGCCACACTTCCAGCTCCAAGATAGCATGCTCACAACTTGCTAACCCTAACCCATACGTCTTTGGACTGTGTGAGGAAACTGGATCACCCGGAAGAAACATCAGTGATCACGGGGAGAATGTACAAAGTTCTTACAGACAGCAGCAGGAATTGAGTCCAGGCCGTTGGCACTGTTACAGCTCCATGACCATACTGCCCAGAAACAACCTTGACTCGGCATTACACTTCCCGTGATACTTTCTGATCAGGAATGTTGCTGATTGCTTTTATTCGGGCTGGGTGTTGCGTCCGGAGCACAGATCGAGTTGGAAGAGAAAACTGTAAGCATTACACTAAACCACTGTGATACCGTGCTGCCTCCTTGTGACTTAGTGTTACCTTCACTGTCTCCATGGGGCAAACCACAAGCACAGCTTCGGCCACCCCGGCCCCCAGGCCACACAGCAGGCTTCGCTGGTTGCTCAGGACCCCGTTCTCATTGACCAAGTGGTTCTTCAGAGACTCAAAGACTCCAAACCTGCAGCAAACAAGGGCAGGACAGCGGGGCAAAGAAGTCAAACTCATACTCAGATTTATTTATTACATGTGCCTCGAAACATACAGTGAAATATATCATTTGTATTTACAACCAACAACCTAAGGATGTGCAGCTCTTTACTTCACCCCTCCCCCTCCCGGTCTGACCTACCACCTTGTGCTTCTCCCTACCCCCGCCCCCCCCCCCCCACCACCTTTGAGCTCTACTCATCTTTTTTAATCCAGTCCTACTGAAGGGCCTGGGCCTGGAGCGTCACCTGTACTCCTCTCCATGGACGCTGCCTGGCCTGCTGAGCTCCTGCAGCATTCTGTGTGTCGCTGTCCAACATATCCTGTCCATTTTGTTCGGCAGAACAACACAAAAGATAAGAACAGCTGCAGACAAGCCCGTTTTCCTCCCGCCCACCCACACACACACATGGGCAGTCTTCCAACTCCAGGATAGAGCCCCAGCCTCTAGTCTTGGGCCATTGTGCTTTGATTTCCAGACCTTTCGGCTCCGATCTTCAGAAGTGATAAGTCAAGCAGCAGCCATGTCGTCGTCATTTCATTATCTCGCTGTTGGGTCTACGATCTCGCTCTGCAGTAACTGGCTGGCATGTTTCCCAACACTGATATCTTCATGAACATCTCTATGAATGCTGTGGAAACCTTTGGTTTCTCCTGCAGAGATTAAGCGAATTATGTCCCTCTTTCCCATCTTCACAGAATCTCCTGACACCCTGGCCATTCCCTTCTCTCTTCTACCTTTTGGAAGAAGATAAAGGAGCTTCAACTCCTGATCCAGCTTCTTCACCAATACCATTGATTTCCTGAACCAATCACCTCTCTCACGCCACAAATTCAAGAGATTCTGCAGACGCTGGAAATCCAGAGTAACACACACACACAAAATATTGGCGGAACTCAGCAGATCAGGCAATGTCTATGGAGTGGAATACTATAAGACCACAAGACATAGGAGCAGAATTAGGCAATCTGACCCATCAAGTCTGCTCTGCCATTCAACCATGGCTGACCCTTTCTTTAATCTCCTCCTCAACCCCAGTTCCCGGTCTTCTCCCCACAACTTTAGATGCCATGTCCAATCAAGAACCTAACTGACGATGTTTCGGGCTGAGAACCTTCATTCAGACATCCAGACCCTTCTTCTCCACTGCCATCACCTCTTCCACACTGCCTTCCTGATGGTGCTACCATGCTCTTAGACTCTTAACTCCACCTCTCTCACTTATTCCACTATTGTCACTTCAGTATTTCTTTGAATTACCTCAAAGTCAAAGTAAATTTATTATATATTGTCACCATATACTATCTTGAGATTCATTTTCTTGGGGCAATTTCAGGAAAATAAAGAAATACAATAGAATTTATGAAAACATATATAAGCAAAGACTGACAAATAATGTGAAAAAGACAAATTAATAACTAACTACAACTGAGAACGTGAGTTGCAGTGTCCTTGAAAGTGAGTCTGTAGGTTGTGGAATCAGTTCAGAGTTGAGGTGATTGAAGTTATCCACTCTGGTTCAGGAGCCTGAAGGGTGTAGGGTATTCACTGTTCCTGACCCTCATGGTGTGGGATCTGAGGCTCCTGTACCTCCTGCCTGACGGTATTAGTGAGAAGAGAGCGTGGCCTGGATGGTGGGGTCTTTGATGATGGACGCCGCTTTCCTGTGGCAGTGCTCCATGTGGATGTGCTCAATGTGGAAACGGCTGTGCCTGCGATGGACTGAGCAGTACCTCGATCTGTATCTACAATCTGTGCACTGTTCTGCAGAGCTGTCCTCGTGTTCCTGTTTATTATTACAGTGTACACTGTCTATTCTGTTCTTGTGAACAAGGAACTTCACTGCATCCCGGTGTATCGAACAAACTGATCTAAATCTAGTTTCCTCACCATCAAGGGTATCTTCAGAAGGTAGTGTCTCAAGAAGGCAGCATCCATCATTAAGGACCCTCACCGTCCGGGACACCCCTCTTCTCACTGCTGCCCTCGGAGGGGAGTTACAGGACCCAGGAGACACAAAATCAGCGTTTTAGGATCAGCTTCTATTCCTCCACCATCAGATTTCTGAACTGTCCACGAACACTACCTCATCACTTTGCTCTCTTTTCGCACAACTTTTTTTTAATATTTCTTTTTGTAACTTATATATTGCACTGTACTGTTGCCACAAAACAAGGACACACGTCAGTGATATTAAACCTGATTTTGAACAGCCGGGTTTGATCACTTTCGTTGACATCCCAATGCTGCCACCTGGTGACAAATGCTGAGAAGTACAACCACTGAACATCTCTAAATTTCTGCAACACACATCAAAATGCTGGTGAACGCAGCAGGCCAGGCAGCATCTCTAGGAAGAGGTACAGTCGACTTCTGAGTTTCTCCAGCATTCTAAACACTCCAGTGATTCTGGAATCCTGATGAAGGATCTCGGCCCAAAATGTCATCTGTATATTTCCCCTGCATAGATGCTGACAAACATTTTATTATTTAAGTCTATTACCTAGTTGCTCAGCAAGAGCTTCCCTGAGGTGTCTCTGTCCGCTTCTTTTAAGGAATCCTGGATACCGGGGATCAAGCCGTCTAACTTTTTAAAGGGTTAACTTATGAGGACAGGTTGCAAAACCTGGTTTGTATCTTTTCAAAGGTTTTAAAAATGAAGGAGGAGTTTGACTGGATAGATTAAAGTAATTTTCACTGTTCAGAAAAAGCAAGATCAAGGAGTTCACTCCCAGCACGAGGCAGCTGTTCCAGGGAGTGTGTAACACACTGCCTGTGTTAGATTGAAATGCGTTCACGCCCAGCACAAGAGCCAGCTGTTCCAGGGAGTGTGTAACACACTGCCTGTACTACATTGAAATGAGTTCAGAAATACTGTATAAACAACCTTGAACATATAGTCATACTTTATTGATTCCGAGGGAAATTGGGTTTCTTTACAGTTGCACCAACCAAGAACAGAGTATAAATATAGCAATATAAAACCATAAATAGTTAAATAATGATACGTAAATTATGCCAGGAAATAAGCAAGAGAGATGAAATAAGTTTTTGGTGGGATGATGAAAGTGTTGCTGTGTTCAGCATACATACAAACACACACTCACACACATAGTCACAAAGTGTAAACACAGACACACATGCACACGTTTGCACAGATGCATGTTTGCACAGAAGTGTGCACACACACAGGCACGTATGTTCTCACACACACTTCTTGAAGTCTCCGACTAGAACTCAGTAAAAATCACCACGCAAAGATTCTCTGCTCTGAAAAACTCCAGTACGAGCATGGTTCAAAACAGAACAGCCATGCAGCTTCTGTGAGCAATAATCTCCTCGCGACTGGTTCTAATCAACCTCTGTTTATTAATTGCTGCTGTCTGAGTTGTGGTTTTTCCATTTCTCACCTTTGCTACCTGTTTTAACTTTGTTGTTTACCTGACGGCAGACTTTGGGATGGAACCATAAAGCAGGGAGCTGAGGCCTCGGTACAGTCCTCTGAACCCGTGATCCTGAACAGTCACACGAACGCAGTCACCTGCCAAGGGAGCAGCTATTAGTGGGGCTCCTTGCTCCCATTCACCACAACCCCAGTCTGTTCCTCCCTCCCTCCCTCAGGATGCCTGCCTCAGTCATCGCCTGGGCATTTACTGGAGCACTGCACATTGTCTTACATATCCTTCTCCAGTCAGCTCCCCCCACCCTCCTATCCATTACCCCCGTCACTGCACTCTCAACCCCTGTTTATTATGCTGTTTACATTGGAAACGTAAATTTCATGTGGATAAATGTGAGGTTTTCCACTTTGGTGGCATGAACAGGAAGGCAGATTACTATCTGAATGGTGTCAAGTTAGGAAACGGGAAAGTACAACGAGATCTAGGTGTCCTTGTTCATCAGTCACTGAAAGTAAGCATGCAGGTACAGCAGGCAGTGAAGAAAGCTAATGGCATGTTGGCCTTCATAACAAAGGAAGTTGAGTATAGGAGCAAAGAGGTCCTTCCGCAGTTGTACAGGGCCCTGGTGAGACCACACCTGGAATATTGCGTACAGTTTTGGTCTCCAAATTTGAGGAAGGACATTCTTGCTATTGAGGGAGTGCAGCATAGGTTCACGAGGTTAATTCCCGGGATGGCGGGACTGTCATATGTCGAAAGATTGGAGCGACTGGGCTTGTATACTGTGGAATTTAGAAGGATGAGAGGGGATCTGATTGAAACATATAAGATTATTAAGGGATTGGACACGCTAGAGGCAAGAAACATGTTCTCGATGTTGGGGGAGTCCAGAACCAGAGGCCACAGTTTAAGAATAAGGGGTAGACAATTTAGAATGGAGTTGAAGAAAAACTCTTTCACACGGAGGATTGTGGTTCTGTGGAATGCTCTGCCTCAGAAGGCAGGAGGCCAATTCTCTGGATGCTTTCAAGAAAGAGTTAGACAGAGCTCCTAAAGATAGCGAAGTGAAGGGATATGGGGAGAAGACAGGAACGGGGTACTGATTGTGGATGATCAGCCATGATCACATGAATGGTGGTGCTGGCTCGAAGGGCTGAATGGCCTACTCCTGCACCTATTGTCTATTATTGAAATACATTTACATAATTCTTTGTTCTTTATAATTGTTGAATGTTGTTTTTTTTATCATGTCGCATCCTGACCAGCACACGACAGCAAATTCCTTATTATATTCATTTTGTTACAGTGTGGAACAGGCCTTTCGGGCCAGCGACCACCTATTCAACCCCAGCCTAACTGCGGGGCAATTTACAGTGACCAATTATCCTACTAATCGGCACGCCTGGACTGTGGGAGGAGACCGGAGCACCCTGTGACAACGTTCAGTACATACTCCTTACACACAGCGGTGGGAATAAAACTCACACGGTCCTGGTGACAACGTTCAGTACATACTCCTTACACACAGCGGTGGGAATAAAACTCACACGGTCCTGGTGACAACGTTCAGTACATACTCCTTACACACAGCGGTGGGAATAAAACTCACACGGTCCTGGTGACAACGTTCAGTACATACTCCTTACACACAGCGGTGGGAATAAAACTCACACGGTCCTGGTGACAACGTTCAGTACATACTCCTTACACACAGCGGTGGGAATAAAACTCACACGGTCCTGGTGACAACGTTCAGTACATACTCCTTACACACAGCGGTGGGAATAAAACTCACACGGTCCTGGTGACAACGTTCAGTACATACTCCTTACACACAGCGGTGGGAATAAAACTCACACGGTCCTGGTGAGAACGTTCAGTACATACTCCTTACACACAGCGGTGGGAATTGAATTTGGGTAGATGGCGCTGTGAGGCATTATGCTACCGTGACCAGAGGTAACAAAGGGTTAACACGAGCCTGGGGAGTGGGTGAGGATGGAGGGCTGGAGGTTATCCCTAGTGTCGCCCTCACTCCTGCTCCCTCCTACCCCCAAAGCTGAATAAGGCCAAACAGACGGAACTGGTTCTACAGGGATTCCTCGAGGGACAACTGCTATTCAAACCCAAAGGAAACCCCTGTGACATAGAAGCAGAATTTGACCATTCGGCCCATCGAGTCTGCTTCACCATTACATCATATTGATACTTTGATGCTACTGAAGTAATCATGCCTTAGTTGGTGTATGTGCCCCTTGCACCCTTGGATAACAACTTATCACCTCTCGGTAAGCCAAATAGCTCTGGTAACCTGCTATGCAAAGGGAAGCAGTGCTCTTCAAAGACTTTTCTTTCCCGGGCGGTCCGCAATCTATCCTTGCCTGGATATTATGTTAACCCTTGCCTTGCTGCACCTCCCACACTGGCACTGGAGAGGGTCCAGAGGAATTTCACAAGAATGATTCTGGGAATGAAAGGGTTAACGCATAAAGAGTGTTTGATGGATCCGGGCCTGTATTCATTGGAACTTAGAAGAATGAGGTGGGGGGGGGAATGGTCTCATTGAAACCTATCGGATATTGAAAGGTCCAGATAGAGGCAAGGAGAGGATACTCCCAATAGTGAGAGAGTCTAGGACTAGAGGACACAGTCTCAGAATAGAAGGCTGTCCCTTTAGAACAGAGATGAGGAAGAATTTCATAGCCAGGGAGTGGTGAATCTGTGGAATTCACTGCCATTGACAGCTGTGGAGGCCGGAGGCCAAGTCTTTGGGTATATTTAAAATAGAGATTGATACGTTCTTGATTAGTCAGGGTGTTAGAGGTTAAGGGAGAAGGAGGAGGGGTTATCCCTGTAAATGCAGATGATGAATAAAGTTGATCCTACACGGTTACAAGTGGCTCACTCGGCATTCCAGCCAGAAGACTTCCCATTCACACTACAGCCTGGAGCAGAAAACAAGCAGTGGGGACACCCAGGGTTGGGACTCTTAACCATGGCACATTTTTAAAAGATTTGTCACCTGTACAATGCAACATACCGTGAAATATGTCATTTATGTCAAATCAAATCAAATCAAATCAAATCAGCCAGAATTGTGCTGCCACACTTCCAGCACCAACAGAACATCCCACAACTTACTAACCCCAAGCCGTATGTCTTTAAAATGTGGGAGGGAAGTGGAGTACCTGCAGGAAGTGGACACAATCCCAGGGAGAATGTATGGACAGCGGCGGGAATCGAACCCTGACTGCTGGCGCAGTAAAGTGCTCCACTATCATCCTACCTGTCTCACACGTGAACGCGAAAGTGACTTGCAGCTCACGCTTTGCATTGGGTACATGAGGTTGTGTGGAATCCTCATCGAGCTGGCAACCATGGATGTATCATCCTGTAAGCCGGCGACACAGAGCAAGCTCGAGAAGGGTCAGAACCACTCGAGAATGGAGAGCAGAGGCATCTCATTCAGACTGCTGGCTGACCCTCGCTGTGTGCAGTAACAGCCCTTACCCCAGTGGTCCTTACCAATGCCCTTGTAACGAGGAGGGTTTGCCCGTTCACTGAGCTGTAGCTGTGTTTTTACATATTCTGTTGGGAATGTGATGCAAATTTCAATTCCACCAGCAAGTCCACCTACACAGACAGAGGATTTACTGATGTTAGAAATTAGAACTCAGCCAACCCCTCCTCTCACAAACTCTCCCCTCCTTTCCTGTCACATCCTTCTCTTCTCTCATACACCTTTCAGTCCACCTCCCCTCCCAAACTCTGCCCCACCCTCACACTCCTTCCCTCTCTCACTCCCCCTCCCAAACTCTGCCCCATCCTCACACTCCTTCCCCTCATGCTCCCCTTTCCCAAACTCTGCCCCACCCTCACACTCCTTCCCCTCCTGTCAGTCTTGCTCCCAAACTCTGCCCTATCCACACTCCTTCCCCTCCCAAACTCTGCCCCACCCTCACACTCCTTCCCCTCCCAAACTCTGTCCTACCCGAACACCCTTCCCCTCCCCTCGCTCCCCCTCCCCACACGTCCTCTTTTCCCAGATGATCTACACCTCAGTTTCAGTGAGGTGACCTGAAGAGGTGTGTGATTGTACACAGGTCACTGAAGGCTATTCTGTAGGTATAGCGAACTTCTGCAAGGGCAAATAGTGTGCTAGCCCTTATTTATAAGAGGGTTTGATTACAGGGGTATGGAATTCTTACTATAATTGTGAAGGGCCTTAGTGAGACTGCTCCTGGATATTGTGTAAAGATTTGGTCTCTGTGTCCAAGAGATCTGCCACAAAGAAAGCACTTGCCTGGTTTTAGTTTGGCAGGTTTGTGGCGAGATTGAGGAGAGATTCAGTACTCTGGGCTTATTTTATTTATTTAAAGAGGCAGTGTGAAACGTACCCTTCCAAGCTAATGAGCTGCACGGTCCATAAACCCACCTACTCAACCCCAGTCCACTGATTCCCAACGGGGGTGGTACAGTGTCCTCAGGGGGTGCTACAGGAAATAAAAGTCATCGGAGGTATTCAAGATTCTTTGGAGGGGTGGTGGAAAGTGGTACCCGAGGTACAAGACCTGACCAACCTTTAGTGGAGCAGGTTCTTCCAACAAGAGGCTGAGATGCTGGAACACAGGAAGAGCCACAGTTCTGCAGGCAGTGAGCACTCGCCATCACAACACATCAGAAACCTGGCAAGCTCATCCAACCTTACCATTCAAACAGGCATTATTGGGAATGCATAAATTAGCAACTGGGGTGCCCAACAGTTCCCCTTGACTCGTGGCACAGAACAAGTTCATGCATTTTAACAGTTGGTAAGTCATGTACACCCTCCCGATTTTCTCTATAGATCTACGTTAAACAGGTTGCACAACGATACAGCGCTGGCCAGAACCAAATGGTGAAATAGAGCCAATCGGTGAACCTGCCAAACCTGAGGATTCCTCTTGAGGCTTCATGTGTGCGGTTAAGAACCATCGTTGGAGATTATGAGACTTTACGCGATTGGTCAATTGCCCTAACTGGAATAGATCAAAGGTAACTTGCTGAACACCAGCTCTATCCCGACTAACATTCAGATTCCAACCTGAATCCTTGTCAAATGTAATTTTTGCTGTTGTGATTGTCTTAGTCTTCGCCTTGCCATTCCTTTGCATGGCACAACCATCATTCCATCCATGTCAATCCACTGTCACTGTCAACATCCGATAGGCATTCCCAGTTGATGTTACTTTTTTATTTTAATTTAGCCCCATTAATGCTGGATAAATACAGACGGTGCAATTTCTCTGAGTCAGTGAAGCCCTGAATTCTAATCCTGCTAAGAAACAGAAACCACAGAAGGTGTGTCAACACAATGTTACATACATGGAGTATGGTTTTATTCCGTTCCCGTCAGATCAGTGACGCCCCGTGTGTCTTATTTGTAGTACTAATGAAGATTGCAGAAACACTTCTGTAAAAGACATGCTGAAAAGGCTATTTATGGTATTACTCAGTCCCTGAAGATGAAAGAACTATTAGAAAAGTTTTGCACACTGGAGCCATTTGCTAAGAAAACTAAAAATAACCTTGATAGTGGTCTCATTGCTTCTTACATTTCCAAAATGACAGCAAAATGAGGAAAATCTCATACAATTGGTGAAAGATTAATAAAGCCTGCTGTATTATAAGTACTCACCACTGTTCTGAAAATGGATACCAGTATTTTAAAATCAATTCCTCTGAGTAATAACTCTGTAGCTCATCATATTGGTGAAATGTGAAGACTTTGAGTATCATCTATGAAAACTGCTACAAAAAACAGAATTTGGGATACAACTGGATGAGTCAATCGTGTGAGACGAGGCATTGCTAATGGCATATGTACAGTTTATCAAAACTGGAAAAGTTGATGAAGAGATTCCCTTTTGTAAAAAGTTAAAAAACAAATATCAACGGAGAATCAATCTACAATGAGCTAAAAATGTACATTGAGGATAAAAGTATTCAGATTAGGAACATGATTTCTTGTGCATAGATGGAGCACCATCAAGTCACCACATTGGTTCAGTGGAACATATGAAAAAAGAAATTCCAAGTCTGCTTGCAATCCATTGTGTAATTCATTGTCAACATCTCACAGTCAAAAACCTTAGCCAGCAACTTTTTTCAAGCATGACTCTTGTAATATCTGTCATCAACAAACTTAAAGCTTATCCATTAAATAGCAGAATATTTCGCCAGTTATGCAAGGATAATGATGAAGAGTTTGAATGCTCGCTTCTTCACACTGAAATGTGTTGGCTGTCAAAAGGCTGCTGCTTAAAACATTCCTTTGATCTTTTTGACACTGTGGTTGAATTTTTGCTTAAGGTTGACAAGAGCTTGGGAAACAAGACTGAACTTCTATGTGGAGATGTGGCATACCTAGCTGATCAGTATGACAAAATGAACATTCTAAATATGAAATTACATGGTGAGAATTTCAATTTAATCCACACAAAAAGTGCAGTGTCCAATTTTATCGGAAAACTGAAAATATATACAAGCAAAACATTGGGAGAAGAAAGCTTTCACAGTTTCTCTGCATTACAAGTATGGCACTCTCTTTCACAGACGGTGATTTGCAAGAGTACTGCTTTCACCTGAAGTAACTGAAGAAGGACTTTTAGAATCAATTCAAGGATTTAAATGATCTGGAAATTCCAGACTGGGTAATTAACCCATTTCTTTGTAAGATGGAAGAACAGGAAGAGATCTTGCAAGAAGAAATTCAGAATGATGAAGAAACATAGAAAACATAGAAACATAGAAAATAGGTGCAGGAGTAGGCCATTCAGCTCTTCGAGCCTGCACCACCATTTATTATGATCATGGCTGATCATCCAACTCAGAACCCCGCCCCAGCCTTCCCTCCATACCCCCTGACCCCCGTAGCCACAAGGGCCATATCTAACTCAAGAAGCAAAAATGCTTTTCAAAAATGTCGGCTTTTGTGGTATGTGGCTTCACTGTCATACAAAGTTTCCTGGTCTTTGGAGAAGCGTCAAACTGCTCTTCATTGCATTTCCATCCTCCTTGTTGAAATAGGTTTCAGTGCAGTGAACCACATACTCACAAAAACAAAAGTCGCTTGGACATTGTTACACGTGGACACTTAAGGCTTTTGTTGTCACAACTTGAACCAGATATTTCAGCTCTTGCTAAAAAAAACCATTAAGCTCAAGGAAGGATCACATTGATAGTGAAGCTGCTGTACCGTGCACAGGTACCGTGTAAGCTAGGTTTAAAGATAAATAAACATTTAAAGCAGAATAATTTTTCTCATGTTAGCACATGGTAGACATGTTTTTACACTATGGGGGTGCCAGAAAATATATTGTGCCTAAGAGGGGCATTGGCAAATATGAAGGTGCTTTAGGGGGGCATTGGCAAGGATGAAAGTGGTTTAGGAGGCACTGGGCTAAAAAAACATTGGGAAACACTGCCCTTACCTAATCACAGGACAATTTACATTGACCAATTAACCTACTAACCGGTACATCTTTAAACTGGGGCTCACAGGAAGAACACACGAACTTCTTACAGACCGCACCAGAATTGAACTCCAAACTCCTGAGCTGTAAGTGCCATGCCAGCAGCTATGTACCCCTCTTGAAGGATGAAAGGTGATCTATTTGAAACTGACAAACTGTTTAAAGAAATTGGCAGGCTGGAGTCTAGGAACAAGGGATAGAGTTTCAGAATTGGGAATGAAACTTTAAAACAGAGGGTGATAGATCTTTGGAATTCTCTGACCAGGATGTCTGTGGCAGCTCAGTTATTGAGTTCATTCACAACAGACATAAATAGATCTGGATACTGAGGGACAATTCAGTAGAATGGTGCAGTAATCTTGCTAAGTGGTAGCACAGGTCTGATGGGTCAAATAGCCCGATCCTCCATTGGATTAAGTGTAAGGTTTTCATTTTGGCACTGTAAATGGCGGCAAATTTACACAGTGAAAAGTAGGACAAAATGCCAGAGTAACTCAGCAGATCAGGCAGTATCTATGGAAAAGAACAAAGTTGGTATTTCGGGCCAAGGCCCTTCATCAGGACTTAGAACAATGTACTCCTAAGTGGCATTCCAGATAGTCAGGGTGAGTGGAGAAGGCCTTCATCATTCAGGGCTCTGAATATAGAAGTTGGACTGTTACATAGCAGAGGTATTGGAAGGTAAAATTTGGAATATGCTGTCTCGATTTGGTCACTTTGCTATAGGTTAGATGCTAGTTAGCTGGAAGGAGTGCAGTGATTTACAAGAGGTTGTCAGGACTTGAGGGAGTGAGTTACAGATGAAGAACCAAGTTGAGGCCTTTTTCATTGGAAACTAAGGTGAGGTGTGATCTTATAGAGATGCAGAAAACCATGAGGGTTATAGACAGAGTGAATGTACAGTCCTTTTCCCAGGATTTAAGTATTGTGCTCCAGAAGAGAGAAATGTCATCGTCTTGTGTTTAAGACAAGAGGGGCGAGATTTAATAGGAACCTGACTGGCAACTCTTTCACCCAGAGGGTGATCTGGATTAGAAAGAGGTGGTTGAGTCAAGTACATTTAACATTTAAAAGGCACTCAGAGAAGTACAGAGATATGAAAGGTTTAGATCAGGGGTTTATGTCATAGTCCCCTACTATTTACTGAGGGGTCCATTAACCCCTGGTTTAGACGGATATGGGCCAAATAGGGAATCTATGGAACAGTTGGGCCGAATGGCCTGTTTCCGTACTGTATAATCTCTGAGTTCTTGTGTTCCCCTTTCTTCCCTAAATTTCGTATGTCCCCTCCCGTTCCCCCATCCTACCCCTCCAAATCCTCCATCCCGCCTCCTCCTCATTCTCCCTCAAATCATTTCCCTTTTTTTTTCCACAACCCTTCCCTCATATTCCTCCTCAAACCTACTCCCCGGCCCCGGGCCTCGCACCTGCCAGAATGGCTTTGCCCGGGTGCGTTTGCTTGTAGGCGCCGGCTGCTTGGGACGCCGCGCCTAGGGGGCGAGGGCGGCCTGCGACCAAACCGAGCGCTGGCGCCAATCCGGGGAGGGCGGGTGTCCCAGCCACCATTGTCGGGCCTGGCGCTGGAGCCCATGGTAACGGGCCGGCCACCATAAAAACCCGCGCCGCGCCGCTCCGCACAAGTGTCATTGGTCAATTTCTACCGTTTATGATTGGCTCAATGCATATCATGATTCTATTCGTCATCACTGGTCCTAAGCGCACGTTAATTGGTTAAATTGTGCAGCCTTTGATTGGTTGCTTCTGGGAGCCTGCCGTTAACCGATTGGCTGAGCATTGGGACCTTGGCCGTAAATTCCGGCACAGTGCGCGATGATCACCTGAGCAGGTTGGGGAAAGTGGGATTGCGCTGTGCAGACTCGTGCGGTGAATAACTCTTGGTTGCAATAAATTTTAAAAATGTACGCAGCAAAAAGCATGAATTATCAGTCCACGTGTTTAACAAACATTTCATTTTGCAAGACCCTACACGAAGAACAGTAAATACTCTCCCTCGCCCCCACCCCACCTCCATCCCATTTGGGATATTTACCGGCAGCGTTGTAGACGAAGCACTGTTGAGGATCCCTGCCTCCCATCCCAGAATCTCTTTGACCCACTGCCGTCGGGAAGGAGGTACAGGAGCGTCAGGTCTCGGACTGTCAGACTGGGTAACAGCTTCTTCCCCCAGGATGTGAGACTAATGATTACCCTGCCACCGCCGAGGTCTCATTGTTAGGACAGAGCTCTTTACTGTTTGCCTGTGCTGCGCACTTCACATGCATTTTGAATTATAATTTAATAACTTATTCGTGGTAATATTTTGTTTCATATGTTGTGTCTGATACAGTATATGAATTGCGTGTGCACCGTGGTCCGGAGAAATTTTGTTTCTTTTGGTTGTGTATATGTACAGTCAGATGACAGTAAACTTGAAGTAATTAAGTTAAATATATCTTCTACATTGCATTTCCTTGGGGTTGGTTTTCCCCGATTCTAGGCGTTCTGACGGGGCTGATTCGTCGGCCGCTTTGAATGTGTTCAGGAGTGCGATGTCGGGCATGTGCACGATGTAACCTGCCCAAAGTCCCAACGTTAACAGGTCACGTCAGCCTGGGAGACGTTACTTCAGCTATCGTTTGAAGGAATTAGCGGATACAGGTTGCGGAAAATGTTTTCTCAGACACAAACAGGAGAAAAACTGCAGATGCCGGAAATCCGAGCAACACACACAAAATGCTGGAGGTACTCAGCAGGCCAGGCAGTATCAGTGGGAAAAAAAAGCACAGTCGACGTTTCGGGCCGAAACCCTTCCGCGGGACGGGGGGAAAAAAGCTGAGGAGTAGATTTAAAAGGTAGGGGGAGGGGAGATAAACAGAAGGTGATATGCGAAACCCAGAAGGGTTTCGGCCTGAAATGTCGACTGTCCTCTTTTCCATAGATGCTGCCTGGCCTGCTGAGTTCCTCCAGCGTTGTGTGTGTGTTGCAATGTTCGTTCCAGAGCCTGTGTGAGTAAAATCGGCCTCGTGACAAATAAAGAGCGCAGTACCACAAGTAAATACAGTGACGCTGCAGACGATGAATATACAAAACGTGCCGTGATCATGCAATAAATAAGTACGATGCAAAATATAATGGCGATGCACAATGAATGAGTGAAGTTAATGCATTGTGCAACAAATAAACACGTACAGCAACGTAACACATAACACACGCTCTGCGTTCTCCGCTGACACAGACACCACCCCACCCTGGCGTGACGCACCTCCTGCCGGTTGCCGTCTTGGGAACGGTTGCCCGGCGACGACTTTGTTGACGAGGCGGTCTTCGTGGGCCGCGGCAGGCAGGAGGGAAGCGGGTGGGAGAGAAGGAGGCTCGGCAGCGGCCGCGGCAGGCAAGTGTACGGCGGGCGGGGAGTTTTCCGGAGTAGAGCAAGCTCATCTTACCCCCACCCCCTTTCTCCACTCCCGGGGCGCTTCTCCAACCGGTGCCGGGGACACAGAGCCCTGCTCACCCCGGGACCGATCCCCTGCGTTTCTGCGGGATATACCGACCAGGAACCGGCTATTCGGACCAACGAGTCCGTGCCAGCATCAACCCCGAGAGGGTGAATAAACAGTCGACGCTTCGGGCCGAGACCTTTCATCAGATCCTAATGAAGGGACTTGATGAAGGGTTTCGCCCAAAATGTCGACTGTTTAATCCCCGCCATAGACGCTGCCTGACCTGCTGAGTTTCTCCAGCATCTTGTGTGTGTTGCTCTGGATTTCCAGCAACTGCAGAATATCCTGTGTTTTCGACCAGTCCTTCTTCCATCTAATGAGGAGACAGAAACTCACTCCAGAACTACCGTGGGGGACCACCCGGGGTCTCCCTAAGCCAACTGCCCCACGCCCAAACTCCCTTCATCTTGCCTGAACCCCCGTCCCTCCAAGGTCTCAATTGTCCCATCCCACACCGGGGGCTGCGTTATTTCCCTCCCTCCTTGGCCGTGAGTCCCCGAGTCCAAGGTGTGGGGCTGGTGTCGCCAGCTCCTGTGTGAGCGCCTGGGGTAAAGCAGTGCCGGAGAAAGGTGAGCTTTTGTTAGCCAACAGTTCCCGCCCCTCCCTCACTAAACGTACAGCGGGGAAACACTGACCACCGGTGCCGCCCAGTAACCCCATCTTGCTTACAGCACCCGGCAGGAGGCGATGGCCAAACTCGTCCAGGCCCGGACCAAGTTCCTGCCTCAGGAGTGGAACTTCTCCAACAAGAGCCGTTACAACGATGCGGAGGTCCAGCTGTCGCGGTCGGAGCGCCTGGTCTTGGAGAGCGAGAGGCTGGTGGATCAGATCGAGAGCACAACCAAGAAAACGCAGCGGGACGTCAACAAAAAGCTCGGTAAAGCCTTCTCAGAGTTATGCACCTCTCCCATTGCCCATTTCGTCCTGGGAAAACGTCTCTGGCTGTCCACGGTAGCGTAACGCTTTACGGTGCCAGTGACTCGGGTTCAATTCCCGCCATTGTAAGGAGTGGGTTTCCTCCGGGTGCTCCGGTTTCCTCCCACATTCCAAGGACGTACAGGTTAGGGTTACGAAGTGTGGGCATGGTATATTGGCACCGGAAGCATGGCAACGCTTGCGGGCTGCCCCCAACACAGTCTTAGAACTGTGATAGTCGTTCATGCTAACCGCGCGTTTCATTGTGTTTCGATGTGCTTGTGACCCGTACAGCTCAAGTTTAAATCTTCTCCTGTACTGACCCATCAGGTGGGAACAGTCATGGGCAGAGCCATTGATGCATCTCAGGGATGTACAGCACAGAAATAGGCCCTTCAGCCCATCTTGTCCATGCTGACCGTGATACATACCTATAGTGATCTCACATAACCAAATTAGGTCCACATTCCTCTACCCTCCCTGCACAAGGAATGTGACTGTCTAACAGTCTCCTCAATGTCCCTCTCCCACCACCCCAGACAGCGCGATCCACACACCCACCACTCTGTGGGAAAAATACCTCCGATATTCCCCTCCCCCCAATACATTCCTCCAAACATTTTAAAACGATGCCCCCTTGTACTAACCATTTCTGCCCAGGGTAAAAGGCACTGGCTGTCCACTTGATCTTCAGAGTCAGAATCAGGTTTAGTATTACTGTGCCATGCTGTGAAATTTGTTGCTTTGCAGCCGCAGGACATTGCAAATCATAATAAAATAAACCTGTCAATTATAAATAATAGATTAAATAAGTGGTGCAAAAAGAGAGGGGAGAAAATACTGAGCTAGTGTTCGTGGTTCATTGTCCATTCAGAAATCTGATGACTGAGGGGAAGAGGCTGTTCCTGAATTGTTGAGTGTGTGCTTTCAGGCTCCTGTATTCCCTCCCTGATGTTAACAGTGAGAAGAGGACATGTCCTGGGTGATGGGGATCCTGAATGATGGATCGCTTTTTGAAGATGCTGGGGAGGCTGGTGCCCATGATGGAGCTGGCTGAGTTTTCAACTCTGCAGCTTTTCCCATCCTGTGCCATTGCCTCTCCACACCAGACGGTGATGTAACCAGTCAGAATGCTCTCCACGGTACATCTGTAGAAATTTGCCAGAGTTGTTGGTGACAGACCAAATCTCCTCAAACTCCTAATGAAGTAGAGCTGCTGTTGTGCCTTGTTTGTAACTGCATCGATATGCTGGGCCCAGGATAGATCCCCAGAGATGCTGACACCCAGGAATTTGAAACTGCTCACCCTTTCCACTGCTGATCCCTCAAGGACTGGTGTGTGTTCCCTCGACCCCTTCCCGAAGTCCACAGTCAGTTCCTTGGTCTTACTGATGCTGAGTGCAAGGTTGTTGCTGTGACACCACTCATGGCTACTTTCCACCAGAGATCCCAACACACCAGATCACTGCTACACTACGCCTGCTGTTCCTTCCCGAGACCACATTTTGGGAAGCCAGATCATTTGGCTGTACTCCTAGTGCCTGCATACAGATGGAGCCTGAAGAACAAGGCTCCAGAGATCAAGGCGACCGAGGGGTGGTCGCGGGAGATGGGGGAACAGTTACAGGATTGCCTTGAGTCAAAGGGCTGGGCTGTGTTCAAGAACTCATCTGAGGACCAGAATGACAACACCAGGGTCACGACAAACTTCATTAAAACAGCTGTCGATGAGTGCCCTCCCCATGAAATCGCTCAGTGCTTCCCCAATCAGAAGTCCTGGATGAACAATTAAATCCGGAACCTGCTGCTGAGAGCCAGATCAGAGGCATTCTAGTCTGGAGATCAAGAATGCTACAAGAGGTGCAGGTATGATCTCCAGAAAGCCATCTCTCAGACAAAGTGGAGATTCTGGACTAGAGTGGAATCAATGAGGGATGCTGGATGGCAGTGGCAGAGTTTGAATGCCATAACCTCCTACAAAGCTAAATCTTGTGACATAGGGGACAGTAGAGCTTCGCTTCCAGATGAGCTCAATGCCTTCTATGTTCATGTTGACCACCAGAACAGGGAGGAACCGTCATGCACCCTGTTTCCTGACAATTCTTTGGTCCCAGTACCTGACGATTACGTGCCGGTTGCCTTCAAGAGAGTGTACCTGGCCGACTACGGAAGAGATGTGTTGACCAACCGGATCGTGTATTCACGGATATCTTCAACCTCTCACTCCGGCAGTGTGTGATACCCACCTGCTTCAAGCAGGCTTCAATCGTACTGGTGCCCAAGAAGAGTGAGGTAACCTGCCTAAATAACTATCACCCAGTGGCACTTACATCCATAGTGATTACATGTTTTGAGAGGCTGGAGTTGAAGCATATCAGCTCCGGTCTGAATGGTGCCTTGGATCCACTTCAATTTGCCTACCGAAGTAACAGAAGATGCTATCTCGTTGGCTCTTCACAGAACCACGGAACACGTGGACAGCAAAGATACATACATCAGGATGCTCTTTATTGATTACAGCTCAGCATTTAATACAATCATCCTCTCAAAACTAAACAGTGAACTCTAAGACCTGGGCCTCAATACCCCCTTGTGCAACTGGACCCTGGATTTCCTCACTTGCAGACAACAGTCCATCACAATCAAAAACATCTCCTCCACAATCTCCATCAGCACAGGAGCACCACAGGGATGTGTACTTAGCCCCCTGCCTGACTCGCTTTACACCTGTGACTGTGTGGCTAAGCACATCTCCAACACCCTATACCAGTTTGCTGATGACACCACTGTTGTGGGCCGTATCAAAAGGGGTGATGAATCAGCATGCAGGAGGGAGATTCAGAACTTGGCTGAGTGTTGTAATAACAATGTCAATAAGACCATGGAACTGATTGTAGACTTCAGGAGAGGGAAACTAGAGCTCCGTGAGCCAGGAGTCACTGGAGGATCAGAGCTGGAGAGTGCCAGTAACTTTAAATTCCTGGGTGTCACTCTCTCAGAGGACCTGTCCTGAACCTATCATGTAAATATAATTGCGAAGAAAGCTCAACAGCGCCTCTACTTCCTCAGGAGTCTGCGGAGATTCGGCATGTCATGGAAAACCCTGGCAAACTTCTATAGCTGTGTGGTGGGAAGTGTGCTGACTGGCTGCATCACAGCCTGGTATGGGAACACCAATGCCTTTGAGTGGAAAATACTACAAAAGATAGTGGATTTGGCTCAGTACATCACGGGTAAAACTCTCCCAACCATTGGGCGCATCAGCATGAAACATTGCCGTAGAAAAGCAGCATCCATCATCAAAGATCCTCACCACCCAGGCCATGCTCTTTTCCCACTGCTGCCATCAGGTAGAAGGTACAAGAGCCTCAGGACTCACACCACCAGGTTCAAGAACAGTTACTACCCCTCAACCATCAGGCTCTTGAACAAAAGGGGAAAACTACACTCATTTAAGGATTTTTTTATATTGTTATTTCATGCTCGTTATTTATTGCTATTTATTTATATCTGCATTTGCTCAGTTTGTTTGCAGTTCCTGATGTTTACAGTTTATAGTTACTGTTCTGTAGATTTACTAAATATGCCCGCAGGAAAAAGAATCTCAGGGTTGTATGTGTTGACATGTATGCGCTTCAATAACAAGTTTTACTTTGAACTTTGAACCACTCAACCAGCCCATCTATCTCACTCCTGTATGCTTCCTCGTCACCATCTGAAACTCTGCCAACAATAGTTGTGTCAATCAGCAAATTTATAGATGGTGCTTCAGCTGTGCCTAGACACACAGTCATGATGAGAGAGTAGAGCAGTGGGCTGAGCACACACCCGAGGTACACCAGTGTTTATTGTCCATGAGGGGGAGATGTATAGTTTCTGATCTGCACAGACTGTGCTCTCCCGGTGAGGAAGTCAAGGATCCAGCTGCAGAGGAACGTACAGAGGCCCAGGGTTTTGGAGCTTATCGATTAGAACTGAGGGTATGATTGTGTTGAACATTGAGCTGTAATCAATAAACAGCAGCTTGATGCAGGTATAATTGTCCAGGTGATCCAAGGCCGAGTGGAGGGCCAGTGAGATTGCCCCCTGCTGTAGACCTATTGTGGCGATATGCAAATTGCAATGGGTCCAGGTCTTGATTCTAGCCATGACCAACCTCCCAAAGCATTTCATCACAGTAGGTATGAATGCCACTGGTCAATAATCATTGAGGTAGCTCACTCGGGCCTTGGTATGATTGTGAAGCTCCAGCTGTGGCAGTGAGAGATTGAAGATGTCCTTGAACACTTTTGCCAGTTGGTTGGCACAAGTTTTCAGAATTCTACCAGGCAGACTCTCAGGGCCTGACACCTTGCAAGGGTTCATCTTCTTGAAAATGGTCTGATGTCAGCCTCTGAGACAGATCACAGGGTCATCACGTGCTGCAGGGATTCACATAGATGTAGTTTTATTCTCCCTTTCAAAGTGTGCAGAAAAGGCATTGAGTTCAGCTGGGGGCGAAGCATTACTCTCATTCATGATGTTGGAAGTAATGGCCTGCCAACTCTGCCAGAGCTAATGTGCATCCAATTCCATCTATAATGTCATTCAGAATTGTTTTTTTTACCCTTAGGATAGCCTTCCACAGGTCGTACCTGGACTTCTTGTATAGTTCTGGTCAGTAGTCTTGATTGCCACAGATCTAGCTGTCAGCAGACTATGAATCTCCTCATTCATCTTCGGCTTTTGATTTGGGTATGTTCACTATGTTCTTGTAGGCACACTCTCATCCACACAGGTTTTAACAAAGTCAGTAACAACTGTGGCATATTCATTCGGATTTGAAGATGAAGCCCTGAATACTGTCCAGTCCACTGACTCAAAGCAGTCCTGTAAATGCTCCTCCACCTGCCTGACCATACTCTCTCGGTCCTCACCACTGGTGCGACAGTCTTTAATCTCTGCCTATATCAGAATCAGAATCAGGTTTATTATCACCGGCACGTGATGTGAAGCTTGTTAACTTAGCAGCAGCAGTTCAATGCAATACATAATCTAACAGAGAGAAAAAAAAATAATAAATAAAACATAATAATAAATAAACAAGTAAATCAATTACATATATTGAATAGAATTAAAAGAATGTGCAAAAACAGAAATACTGTATATTAAAAAAAAGTGAGGTAGTGTCCAGAGTTTCAATGTCCATTTAGGAATCAGATGGCAGAGGGGAAGAAGCTGTTCCTGAATCGCTGAGTGTGTGCCTTCAGGCTTCTGTATCTCCTACCTGATGGTAACAGTGAGAACAGGGCATGCCCTGGGTGCTGGAGGTCCTTAATATTGGACGCTGCCTTTCTGAGACACCACTCCCTGAAGATGTCCTGGGTACTTTGTAGGCTAGTACCCAAGATGGAGCTGACTAGATTTACAACCTTCTGCAGCTTCTTTCGGTCCTGTGCAGTAGCCCCTTCATACCGAACAGTGATGCAGCCTGTCAGAATGCTGTATATCTATAGAAGTTTTTGAGTGTATTTGTTGAGAAGCCAAATTGCTTCAAACTTCTAATAAAGTATAGCTGATGTCTTGCCTTCTTTATGACTACATCAATATGTTGGGACCAGGTTAGATCCTCAGAGATCTTGACACCCAGGAACTTGAAGCTGCTCACTCTCTCCACTTCTGATCCCTTTGAGGATTGGTATGTGTTCCTTCATCTCACCCTTCTTGAAGTCCACAATCAGCTCTTTCATCTTACTGACATTGAGTGCCAGGTTGTTGCCGCAGCACCATTCCACTAGTTGGCATATCTCACTCCTGTATGCCCTCTTGTCACCACCTGAGATTCTACCAATAATGGTTGTCTCATCAGCAAATTTATAGATGGTATTTGAGCTGGGCCTAGCCACATAGTCATGTGTATACAGAGAGTAGAGCAGTGGGCTAAGCACACACCCGAGGTGCACCAGTGTTGATCGTTAGCGAGGAGGATATGTTATCACCAATCTGCACAGACTGTGGTCTTCTGGTTAGGAAGTCGAGGATCCAACTGCAGTGGGAGGTACAGAGGCCCTGGTTAGCAACTTCCCAATCAGGATTGTGGGAATGATGGTATTAAATGCTGAGCTATAGTCGATGAACAGCATCCTGACATAGGTGTTTGTGTTGTCCAGGTGGTCTAAAGCTGTCTGGAAAGCCATTGAGATTGCGTCTGCTGTTGACCTATTGTGGCGATAGGCAAATTGCAATGGGTCCAGGTCCTTGCTGAGGCAGGGAGTTCAGTCTAGTCATGACCAACCTCTCAAAGCATTACATCAGTGTTGATGTGAGTGCTACCAGGCGATAGTCATTAAGGCAGATCACATTATTCTTCTTTGGCACTGGTATAATTGTTGCCTTTTTAAAGCAAGTGGGAACTTCTGCCCGTAGCAGTGAGAGGTTGAAAATGTTCTTGAATACTCCTGCTAGTTGGTTGACACAGGTTATGCTGGGATTAGAACTACAATCAGGTGATGTGACTTTCCAAATTGTGGGCATAGGATGGCATGGGAAGCATTCTTGATGGCGGTGTTACAGTGCCAAGTGTGCTGGCTCCTCTGGTGCCACGGGTGATATGTTGGTGGCAGATGTTTGGAGACTTGGCCTGGTTGAAATCACCCACAATGATAGGGAAGGCATCAGGGTGCGCTGTTTCATGCTTCTGTCAAATCACCTCTCATTCTCCTTCTCTCCAAAGAGAAAAGCCCCAGCTCGCTCAGCCTTTCCTCATAAGACATGCTCTCCAATCCGGGCAGCATCCTGGTAAACCTCTTCTGCACCCTCTTCCTATAATAAGGTGATTGGAACTGAAGACAATATTCCAAGTGTGGCCTGATGAGGGTTTTATAGAACTGCAACATTACATCACAGCTCTTGAACTCAAACTCTGACCAACACACCGTACACCTTCTTAAACACCGTATTGACTTGTGTGGCAACTTTGGGGATCTGTGGACATGGACCCCAATCTCTCTGTTGCTCCACACTGCTAAGACTCCTTCAGGGGAATAAATATCCCACTTCAGCCTGGTCTGGTTTTACATCACGTCACACCAGAGCTGGGCCCAGACGAGAGTGGATGATAAGTGGTGAGTTGCCAGTCACTGAAGATATGATAAAATGTAAAGCTTACAGTAAAGGCGAATGGACCAGAGGCTCCAAAGAACATTGAACCTGGATAAACTTCCTGCATGATCATTCTAACCCTGTCCTCCCATTGATGGCGGTGTCCCTGTCCCCTCCATTTTTCTATCATCCACGTACCTATCTAAGATTCTCTTAAATGCCCCGAATATATTTGTCTCTCCCACCACTTCTGCCAGCGTGTTCCACGCGCCCACCACTCTCTGACATCCCTGCTATACTGTCCTCCAATCACCTGAAACAGATTTCATTTGATCATAAGAACATAAGAAATAGGAGCAGGAGTAGGCCATCTGGCCCGTCGAGCCTGCTCCACCATTCAATAAGATCATGGCTGATCTGACCATGGACTCATCTCCACCTACCTGCCTTTTCCCCATAACCCTTAATTCCCCTACTATGCAAAAATCTATCCAACCTTGTCTTAATTATATTTACTGAGGCAGCCTCCACTGCTTCATTGGGCAGAGAATTTCACAGATTCA
Source organism: Mobula birostris (assembly GCF_030028105.1). NCBI lineage: Eukaryota > Metazoa > Chordata > Chondrichthyes > Myliobatiformes > Myliobatidae > Mobula > Mobula birostris. Next base: position 3,985,673 of record NC_092394.1, read on the forward strand.
CCACTCTCTGAGAAAAGTAGTTCTTCCTCATCTCCATCCTAAACCTACTCCCCCAAATCTTGAGGCTATGTCTCCTAGTTCTAGTCTCACTTACCAGTGGAAACAACTTTTCTGCCCCTATCTTATCTTCCCTTTCATAATTTTATCTGTTTCTATAAGATCTCCTCCCATTCTTCTGAATTCCAGCGAGTAAAGACATTGATATTAGACATTGTTGGTATGGGGAAAAGGTGTTGGCCGTCCACTCCATCTATGCCTCTTGTAATCTGGTACACAATGAGTACCTGTCTTACCTTGCCCAAGGCAAAGGATCCCTCTTCTCTCATGACTGTTCAGAGGCTTCCAGCCCATCTTGATCTTTGTTTCGTTCTCTCTGTGGCCTCACTTCTCCCGACCTCTGAACCCCTCACTCTTGCATCATCTATAACACAGAGTACTACAGATACACACTCTTTGTCCCATCTAGTCCATGCCAGCCTGATCTTCAACCTGCACCTGGACCATACACAGTATTTGTCACATCTAGTCCATGCCAGCCTGATCTTCAACCTGCACCTGGACCATACACAGTATTTGTCACATCTAGTCCATGCCAGCCTGATCTTCAACCTGCACCTGGACCATACACAGTATTTGTCACATCTAGTCCATGCCAACCTGATTTTCTACTTGCACCTGGACCATACACAGTATTTGTCACATCTAGTCCATGCCAACCTGATTTTCTACTTGCATGTGGACCCTACTGGCTGCCTAGGGAGTTCACAGCTGTTATCGTCACAGTGGTGTACATTCTGCCACAGGTTGATACTGACCTGGCTCTCAAGGAACTGTACGAGACCATCGACACGCTGGAGACTGCACACCCAGAAGCTGCCTGCATTCTTGCTGGTTACTTTCATAGAACATCGCTGACGAAAGTCTCTCCAAAGTTTTGTCAGCACATCCAGGTGAGCAGTCGTGGAGATAAGATACTTGACCATACACTCCCTTCCCCAATGCTTACAAAGCTCTGCTTCGCCCAGCCTTTGGAAAATCAGATCACTCTTTGATCCTGCTCCTGCTGACGTACAGGCAGAAGCTGAAACAAGGGGCGGCCATAGTTAAAACCATCCACTGTTGGTCCGACCATTTGGTCTCCATGCTGCAGGACTGCTTCGATGACGTTGACTGGAATGTCTTCCATGATGACGATGTCTCCAAGTTCACTGATAGAGTGACGTGCTTCATCCGGAAGTGCATCAGTGATGTTGTCCCCCGGAAGTCAGGCAGGGTCTTCCCGAACCAGAAACCCTGGATCAATAGTTTCGTGTGAGCAGCACTTAGTTGAGACATTGAGTTTACATCACTGGTGATCAACTAGAGCTCAAGAAAAGCAGCTAAGATCTCTGCAAAGCTATCAAGGCTGCAAAACAACAATATAGGGACAAGATTGAGTCAAGATTCACAACGAACAGCACACGTGACTTGCGGTGAGGGCTGCAAACCATCGCAGACTTCAATGCCAAACGTTGTGGTGCTGCCAACATCGTGGCTTCTCTCCCAGATGAGCTCAATCACTTTTACACTCGGTTAATGTTGCTAACTCTGAGCCTCCGAGGAAGAAAGCCACCGCTACAACCTGCAACCTGGTCATCTCTGAGGCTGAGGTACGAAGATGTTTCCAACGAGGGGACAGTCACAAGGCTGCGGGACTGGACGCCATCCCAGGGCGAGTACTCAGGATGTGCACAGCACAACTGGCAGGTGTATTTACTGACATTTTTAATCTCTTCCCGCTCCTAGTGCAGAGTGTCCTCCTGCTTCAAATTATCCACTATTGTCCCTGTACCAAAAAAGACCAAGGTAACGTGGCTGAAGGACTGGTGTCCTGTCACACGCACCTCAATAATAAGCAAATGCTTTGAGAGGCTGGTCAATGATCACATCTCCAGCAAGCTACCACCCACACTGGAACCCCTGCAATTTGCCGACCGACATAACAGATCGACAGACGACGCAATAGCCACTGCTCTACACACCGTCCTTACACATCTGGAGAAGAAGGATGCTCATGTGAGAATGCTGTTCTTGGACTACAGTTCAGCATTCAACACCATAGTTCCATCCAAGCTCGACAAGAAGCTCAGAGACCTTGGCCTTGACCCTGCCTTGTGCAGCTGGATCTTTGACTTCCTGTCAGATTGGCAGCAAGTTGTAAGAGTGGGCTCCCTCATCTCCACCCCTCTGACACTCAACACAAGAGCCCCTCAGGGCTGTGTACTGAGTCCCCTCCTTTACTCCCTGTGTACCCATGACTCTGTCGCCACTCACAGCTCCAATCTGCTAATTAAATTTGCCGATGACACTACACTGATTGGCTTAATCTCAAACAATAACGAGGTGGCCAACAGGAAAGTCATCTCTCTGACACAGTGGTGTCAAGAAAACAACCTCTCCCTCAATGTCACAAAAACTAAGGAGCTGGTTCTGGATTACAGGAATGGAGACGGGCTAACCCCTATTGACATCAACGGATCTGGGGTTGAGAGGGTAAACAGCTTCAAGTTCCTCAGCATCCACATCACTGAGGACCTCACGTGGTCTGTACACACCAGCTGTGTGATGAAAAAGGCACAGCAGCGCCTCTTTCACCTCAGTCATTTGAGGAAGTTTGGTATGGGCCCCCAGATCCTAAGAACTTTCTACAGGGGCACAATTGAGAGTATTCTGACTGGCTGCATCACTGCCTGGTATGGGAACTGTACCTCCCTCAATCGCAGGACTCTGCAGAGAGTGGTGCGAATAGTCCAGTGCATCTGTAGATGTGAACTTCCCACTACTCAGGACATTTACAAAGACAGGTGTGTAAGAAGGGCCCAAAGGATCATTGGGGACCCAAGTCACCCCAACCACAGTCCATTCCAGCTGCTACCATCCAGGAAATGGTACCACAGCATAAAAACCAGGACCAACAGGTTCTGGGGCAGCTTCCTCCACCAGGCCATCAGACTGATGAACTCACGCTGATTTGAGTGTACTCTATATTACATTGATTGTTCTATTTATTATAAATTACTATGATTGCACATGGCACATTTAGATGGAGATGTAACAAAGATTTTTACTCCTCATGTATGTGAATGATGTAAGAAATAAAATCATTTCATTTCATACTGTTTGTCACATCTAGACCATGCTAACCTGATCTTCTACCTGCACCTGGACCATATCCCTCCAGACCCCTACCATCCATGTACCAATCTAAACTTCTGTTAAATGTTGCCATTGAATCCACATCCACCATTTCTGCTGACAGCTCGTCCCTCACTCTCATTACCCTCTCAGGTTTCCCCTTCACCCATAACCCCTGACCTCTAGTTCTACTCTCAGTCAGCCTCAGTGGGAAAATCCTGCTTGCATTTACCCTATCTGTACCCCTCATAATTGTGTGCACCTCTATCAAATCTCCCCTCATTCTTCTGTGCTCTAGGGAATAAAGTTCTTACCCTGCAGCTCTATAAAATCCTGATTAGACCACACTGGGAAGATTGTGTTCAGTTCTGGTCACCTCATTACGGGAAGGATGTGGAAGCTGTAGAGAGGGTGCAGAGGAGATTTGCCAGGATGCTGCCTGCATTAGAGAGTGTGTCTTATGGGGATAGGTGGAGTGAGTTAGGACTTTTCTCATTGGAGAGGAGGAGGATGAGAGGTGACTTGATAGAGGTGTGCAAGATGATAAGAAGCGTAGATCAAGTGGACAGCCAGGTACATATTTCCATGGCTGAATTGCCTAATATGAGGGGGCATAATTTTAAGGTGATCAGAGGAAAGTATGGGGGGGGAGGGGGAGGGGATGTTGGAGTTATGCCCTTTACACAGAGAATGGTGGGTGTGTGGAACTCCCTGCCAGGGCTGGTGGGAGAGGCAGATACATTAGGGACGTTTAGCAGACTCTGAGATAGGCACATGGATGATAGATAAATGGAAGGTTATGTGGGAGGGAAGGGATCTTAGAGTAGGCTAAAGCCTCTCTCTCTGTTTTAAGACACTGCTTAAAGCTCACCAATCACCTGATGCAAACTCTTTGTGTGGCTCCATGTCAGCCGCTGATATTAGCACAGCACTATCTCTGACACTGCAGGCACTAGATAAATGCAGGTTGTTGTTGTAGACCAGAGAATCGAGGAGCTCACCTTCTGGGAACGGGAGCTGGACAGCAAGCTGGAGGAGCTCTCCAACGCGACTGAGCTGCTGCTGGCCCAGAAGACACGGCTGGAGAAAGCCCTGCACAGCTGCTCGGCCCCTCTCTGCATCGCACAGCAGTGTCTCCTGAACCGGTACGGACCGACACACAGCCATCGAAACGCTGCAGCTGCTGAGGGGGCTACTGGTGATGTAGCTGGGGGGAAGGGATCGAGAGTCGAGCTGGTTTCTACAAATAATAAGGTTACTCCTGCTATTTCTCACCTCATAGGCGGGGTTGGTTGTAGATGGAGGTCAGTTCCATGGGGATCTTGGGAGCCCTGCTCTTGTGATTTTTATAAGTGCCTTGGATCAGGAAATGGTTAGTAAGTTTATAGATGACATGAAAGGGTGATTTTTATAATGACTTGGATGAGGAAGTGGAAGGGTAGGTTAGTAAGTTTACAGATGACACGAAAGGCAGCTGAGAGGTGGCAAATGAGTTGAATCCAGAGAATTGTGAAGTGATTCATTTTGAAAGGACATGTTGGATGTTCTTTAACACTTTAGACTCACAGTGAGGATGACTGGAGAGAGAGAAAGACCAGGGAAGGATAAAGGAGGGGATTTATGTTTGGAGGCAGATGACATGGGTGGGGTACTAAATGAGTGTGAGTGTGTCAGAATTCAGGAAGAAGGATTTGGAGGACAGAACACAATGCAGAATTAGAATTGGAATTGGTTTATAACTGTCACATGCACTGTGGGTCAGTGGTGAAGGATGTGGGAGCCAGGCCAGGGGCAGGCATTCTGTTAGTGTAAGTGCTTAATGCTGTAAATCAGGGGTTCCTAACCTGGGGCGCACGGACCACTCAGTTAATGGGAGAGGCTCATGGCATAAAAATGTTGGGAACCCCTGGTCTAGAGGGACTGAATAGCCTGCTGCTGTTCCCTGAGTCTCAGTGTCATCCTCGCACAGTGTCAGGGAGGGGTGCTGAGCTGATTTTGACCGCAGCAGCTGGTGACTTAGTGTGGGGTTCCAAGTCATGGGTGGGTGGCATCCCGGATCAGAGGTGGACAATGTTCTGGAACAGAGGTCAGTGGGTGACGTTCTGGAACAAAGAGGGTTGGTGGTGTCCTGCATCTGGGGTGGGTGGAGTGAGATCCCGGATCAGGGGTGGATAGGGTGAGGTTCTGGATCGGGGTGGGTGTAGGTGAGGTTCTGGATCAGGGGTGGGTGGGGTGAGGTTCTGGATCAGGGGTGGATAGGGTGAGGTTCTGGATCGGGGGTGGGTGAGGTGAGGTTCTGGATCAGGGGTGGGTGGGGTGAGGTTCTGGATCAGGGTGGGTGGGATGAGGTTCTGGATCAGGGGTGGGTGAGGTGAGGTTCTGGATCAGGGGTGGGTGGGGTGAGGTTCTGGATCAGGGGTGGGTGGGGTGAGGTTCTGGATCAGGGGTGGGTGTAGGTGAGGTTCTGGATCAGGTGTGGGTGGGGTGGGGTGAGGTTCTGGATCGGGGTGGGTGGGATGAGGTTCTGGATCAGGGGTGGGTGGGATGAGGTTCTGGATCAGGGGTGGGTGAGGTGAGGTTCTGGATCAGGGGTGGATGGGGTGAGGTTCTGGATCAGGGTGGGTGGGATGAGGTTCTGGATCAGGGGTGGGTGGGTGGGGTGAGGTTCTGGATCAGGGGTGGGTGGGGTGGGGTGAGGTTCTGGATCAGGGGTGGGTGGGGTGGGGTGAGGTTCTGGATCAGGGGTGGGTGAGGTGAGGTTCTGGATCAGGGGTGGATGGGGTGAGGTTCTGGATCAGGGTGGGTGGGATAAGGTTCTGGATCAGGGGTGGGTGGGTGGGGTGAGGTTCTGGATCAGGGTGGGTGGGGTGGGGTGAGGTTCTGGATCGGGGGTGGGTGGGGTGGGGTGGGGTGAGGTTCTGGATCAGGGGTGGGTGGGATGAGGTTCTGGATCAGGGGTGGGTGGGGTGAGGTTCTGGATCAGGGTGGGTGGGATGAGGTTCTGGATCAGGGGTGGGTGGGGTGGGGTGAGGTTCTGGATCAGGGGTGGGTGTAGGTGAGGTCTCAGACCAGGAGAAGTAAGTGGGTGAAATCCGTGATCAGGGTGGGACTGACTTGGACTGACGGTGGCTGTGTGTCTGACACACACTGGGATTTAATTCCCCTCTCCCAGTGAAGTGAGTGTACTGTGTTGGCTCTGCAGGGAAAAGCGAGTGGGGATCGACTTGGTCCATGACGAGGTGGAACGGGAGCTGCTGAAGGAGGCGGAGGTTTTCCAGGGGGTCACCGCCCTGCTGAAACGCACGGCTGAGCAGACCGAGGAACAGCTCAGGTGGGTGTAGACACAGCAGTACGTGGCACAGGCTTGATTTGTCTTCCACAGGTCACGGGCTGGTCCCACTGCTGAGGGGCACGTGAACCCAGGCAACGCAAGTCCTGAGGGAAGGCTACGCTGTGGGAGGGGCAGTTCTGATTGAAAATCAGCTGAGTGGTGCCACAAGAACTCCTCACTCAACCTCAGCAAAACCAATGAGCCGATTATTGACGACAGGAGGAAGGAACCAGAGGCCCATGAGCCAGTCCTCAGGAGTTGGTGCGCGCAGCGGTCCCGACCCTCCAAGCAGACCATTGCATTTGTCAGAGCTGGGGAGCAGCCAATACCTGCCAAAAGAACATCTGCAGGCATTCTGACCTCTGCAGGGACTGGCAGCTGTTGGTGGACCTCGAACAGCAGCTGAAGTTCCCCAACCATATTGAAGCCACCACCCTGCAACCAGACATTGTCCTAGTGTCTGAGTCTACTAAGCAAGTGATGCTGCTGGAGCTGACAGTCCCATGGGAAGATAGCTTGGAGGAGACCTTTGAAAGGAAGCCTCCAAGTACGCAGGACTGGTCAGCAACTGTCAGCAGGCTGGATGGAGAGCGAGGTGTCTCCCAGTGGAGGTTGGTTGTAGGGGATTCGTAGCCTGTTCTTTAGTTAGAGCCTTCAGCATTTTGGGCATCGAGGGAGAGAGGAAGAGGAGAGCCATCCGCAGTACCACCGATGCGGCAGAGAGGGCCTCAAGATGGCTGTGGCTCAAAAGAGGGGAGCCATGGAGTCACAAGTAGCTAGCCATCTGGACACAAGCTGGGGTCTGATCAGCCCCCGATGGGTCACCTGGAGGAGGGTGTATGATGTTGAAAGACCCGAAACACCCGATGATTCCAGGAACATCACTGAAGATGTGTCCAGAGGCATCAGTAGATGTATGTACACAGCATGGGATTGGAGGAAGGGAGTGTCAATACCTTTACGTCCCTTGGCATTATTTCAGAAGATCTGTTCTGGGTCCAGTACTTCTGTCATTACAAAGAAGGTATGGCAGCAGCTCTACGTTAATCAAAGTTTGCTCAGATTTGGCATGTCATCTAAAACTTTGACAAAGTCCTACCGATGCACAGCGGAGAGTCTCCTGTGTCAAGTCCCGGTATTTTTTATTATTGTGTATTGTGTGTTCTGCTACTGCAAAACAACCGACTAATACCTGTGCCATTAACTCTCATTCTGCTGTTTTACTGAAGAGCCCATGGCTCTGGATGTGCTTCGTGTGCGGGGAGGAAGCCTGGGGCCTCCCAGAGTGGTTCACCTGGGGGCAGTAATGAGGAAACAGCCCCGCTCACTGCTTTCTGCTTCCACCCAGGTTAAACCGAATGGCTAAGTTTTACCTGGAGAAGGACTTGCAAGACAAGGCCACTGCCCTGAAGGTGGAGAAGTTCACCGCTAATCTCACCAACAACTCCCCAGACATCGACTACTGGTCCAATGTCATCAGGACTGAGGGAAGGTAAGTCCCAATTTCGGAGCTGCATGTGAGGGAGACAGGAAGCTCACATTATACAGGAAACTCTCTGCTCGTTATTCCAGATGAATAACCAGTTTCCTCAGAATTATAGAATTCCCAGGGTCAAGTAATTTCACAAATTGTGCAAGTTTTGAGACCGTTTTGGGAGGGAGAGGGCAGGGTGGAAACTGTGGGTGTTTATACATCTGCTGAGGTGGAAATCAAGATGTTTTTACTAAATATTTGGAGATTAACATAGAACAGTACAGGCCCTTCGGCCCACAATGCTGTGCTGATCTTTTAACCTCGTCCAAGATCAATCCAACTCAAAGGTTCTCGACTTTTTTTTGAGCTATGGACCCCTACCATTAACCAAGAGGTCTGTGGACCCAAGGTTGGGAACCCCTGATCTAACCCTTCCCTCCCACAGAACCCTCCATTTTTCTATCACCCATCTGCTTATCTAAGACTCTCTTGAATGTCCCTAATGTATCTGACTCTACTGCCACTCCCGACAGAGTGTTCCATACACCCACCACTCTGTGTAAAAACCTGCCACTGACATCCCAGCCCCCCGATACTCTCCTCTGATCACCTTAAAATGATTTCCCCTGGTATGGGAAAAAGTCTCTGGCTGTCTACTCCATCTATACATCTGATCATGGTAATGGCATTGAATGGCAAGGGTTGGTGGCTATTTTATGATTAGTTTTTCTCCCAAATAAATGTCTGCCCTGATTAACTGATAGCTCAGTTAAAGGGAATCCACTGATTACACTATATAAATGGATGAAAGTGGAGCGGAGTGGGTTACTGTCTGTAGATGATTGGAAGATCAGTGGAGTGGACAGTTACAGGTATGGGTAGGGAGGCTGCATGTGGGGTTTAATCCGAGTGAGTGCGAGCTGGTACTTTGGGTGCTCTCTTGTGATGCACGACTACACAGACCTTTAACAGATTTACAGAGGGATGTCCATAGCTTGCAGAAAATGACCATGCAACGAGCTCGGGTGGTAAAGAAGGCATACGGCACACTTGCCTTTCTCGATTGGGGCATTGAGTATATGAGACAGGAAGTCATGTTGCAACTTTATAGAACTTTTGTTAGCCGCAGTTCTGGTCTCCCCATTACAGGAAGGATGTGGAAACTTTGAGAGGTTGCAGAAGATGTTTGTCAAGATACATAGAACAAAACAGCACAGTACAGACCCTTATAACCTACTCTAAGATCAGTCTAACCCTTCTTTCCCACATTGCCCATCCACGTGCTTGTCTAAGAGTCTCTTAAAAGTCCCTAATGTATCCGCCTCTCCCACCTCCTCAGCAGGGAGTTTCACACACTCACCCACTCTCTGTGTAACCCTCCCCCTCCCGCTATACTTTCCTCCAATCACCTTGGAGTTATGTCCCCTCATATCAGCATTTTCCACCTTGAGATAAATTCTCTGGCTGTCCACTCTACCTATGCGTCGTATCATCTTGTACACCTGTACCTGGTCAACTCTCCTGCTCTTTCACTCCAAAGAGAAAATCCCGAGCTCACTCAACCTGTCCTCATAAGACACGCTCTCTAATCCAGGCAGCATCCTGGTAAGTCTCCTCTGCACCCTCTCTAAAGCTTCCCCATCCTTCCTATAATGAGACAAGCAGAACTGAGCACAGTATTCCAAGTGTGGTCTAACCAGGGTTTTATAGAGTTGCAACGTTACCTCATTGCTCTTGAACTCAATCCCCTGACTAATGAAGGGCCAACGCACCATATGCCTGCTTAATGCTCTGCCAGGGATGGTGGGAGAGGCAGATACATTAGAGACATTTTAAGAGACTGTTAGAAAGGCAAGTAAAAAAGCCATAAAGAAGGAAAAGATGAATATGAAGATAAGCTAGCCAATAATATAAAAGAGAGTGCAATAAGTTTTTTCAGATATATAAAGAGTAAAAGAGAGGTGAGAGTGGATATTGGACATCTGGAAAATGATGCTGGGTAGATTGTAATGGGGAAAAAAGAAATGGTGGAAGAACTTAATAAGCATTTTGTGTCAGTCTTCTCTGTGGAAGACACTGGCAGAGTGCCGGGGGGCAGAAGTGAGTGTTGTTGCGATTACTAGGGAGAAGGTGTTTGGGAAGCTGAAAGGTCTGAAGGTAGACCAGTCACCTGGACCAGATGGACTACACTCAGGGCTCTGAAAGATGTAGCTGAAGAGATTGTGGATGCATTAGTAATGATCTTTCAAGAATCACTAGATACTGGAATGGTTCCAGAGGACTGGAAAATTGCAAATATCACTCCACACTTTAAGAAGAGATATAGGTAGAAGAAAGGAAATTATGGGCCAGTTAGTCTGGTCTTAGACCCTCCCACCACAGGAAACATTCTATCCACGTCCACTCTATCAAGGCCTTTCACCATTTGATAGTGTTCAATGAGGTCACCCCTCATTCTTCTGAATTCCAGTGAATACAGATCCAGAGCCATCAAACACTCTTCAGGTGACAAGTCATTCAATCCTGCAATCTTTTCATGAGCCTCCTTTGAAATGGGTGGCCACTGGGAGATCGCGCTTCTTCTGGCAGGTGGAATGTAGGTGCTCGGCGAAGCGGTCTCCCAATATACGTCGGGTCTCACCGATATGCAGGAGGCCACACCGGGAGCACCAGATACAGTATATGACCCCAACAGACTCACAGGTGAAATGTCACCTCGCCTGGAAGGACTGTTTGGGCCCTGAATGGTGGTGAGGGAGGAGGTATAGGGGCCGGTGTAGTACTTGTTCCACTTGCAAGGGTAAGTGCCAGGAGGGAGATCAGTGGGGAGGGACGATTGGACAAGGGAGCCATGTAGGGAGTGATCCCTGCGGAAAGCAGGAAGTGTGGGGGAGGGAAAGATGTGCTTGGTGGTGAGATCCCGTTGGAGATGATGGAGGTTATGGAGAATTATGTGCTGGATGCAGGGGCTGGTGAGGTGGTAGGTGAAGTAGTTTCCTTTTTTCTGCCTCTCTCTCTTCTTGAAGAGTGGAGTGACATTTGCAATTTTCCAGTTTCTGGGACCATTCCAGAATCTAGTGGTTCTTGAAAGATCATTACTAATGCCTCCACGATCTGTTCTGCTACCTCTTTCAGAACTCTGGGGTGTACGTTATCTGGTCCAGGTGATTTATCTACCTTCAGACCTTTCAGTTTCCCAAGAACCTTCTCTCTAGTTATGGTAACTTCACGTACTTCATAACCCCTGACACCTGGAATTTCCATCATACTGCTAGTGTCTTCCACAGTGAAGACTGATTCACTTCAACCACCATTTTGTTGTCCTCCGTTACTACCATTACAGCATCATTTTCCAGTGGTTAGATATTCACTCTTGCCTCTCTTTTACACTTTATGTATCTGAAGAAATTTCTGGTAACATCTTTATTATTGGCTAGCTTACTTTTGTATTCCACCATTACCTTTTTAATTACTTTTTTTTAATTGCTTTCTGTTGGTATTTAAAAGCTTCCCAATTTTCTGACTTTGCACCATTACATGCCCTCTCGTTGGCTTAGACTGCTGTTGTTAGCCATGGTTGTGTCATCTTTCCTTTAGAATACTTCTTCCTCTTTGGGATGTATATATCCTGTGCCTTCTGAATTGCTTCCAGAAATTCCAGCCATTGCTGCTCTGCCATCATCCCTGCCAGTGTTCTTTTCTGATCAATTCTGGCCAACTCCTCTGTCATGTCTCTGTAATTCCCTTTACTCCACTGTAATACTGATACATCTGACTTTAGCTTCTCCCTCTCAAATTTCAGGGTGATTTCGATCATATTACGATCACTTTCCCCTAAGGGTTCTTTTACCTTAAACTTTCTAATCAATTCCAGATCATTGCACAACACCCAATCCAGAATAGCTGATCCTCTCGTGGGCTCAACCACGAGCTGCTCTAAAAAGCCATCTCACAGGCACTCTAGAAATCCTCCTTTTAGGAATCCTTATTTCCCCAGTCTACCTGTACATTGAAATCCCCCAAGATTATTGTAACATTGACTTTTTGGCATGCATTTACTATCGGCCATTGTAATTTGTAGTCCACATCCTTACTACTGTTTGTGGGGTCTGTATACAACTCCCATCAGGGTCTTTTTACCTTTGTCGTTCCTTAGCTCTATCCACAATGATTGAACACCTTCTGACCATATGTCACCTCTTTTTAATGATTTGATTTCATACTTTACCCACAGAGCAACCCCGTCCCTCTGCCTTCCTGCCTGTCCTTTCAATACAATGTGTATCCTTAGACATTAAGCTCCTAGCTTAGTGATGCAGTGATACCTACAACATCATACCTGCCAAAATCTGCAACTGTGTTGTAAGTTTATTCCCTATACTGTGTGCATTCAAATATAACACCTTCAATCCCATATTGACCCTTTTCCATTTTGTCTGCCTTTTACATTGCAACTCACCCTGCTGACTGCGATTTTGCCCTAATAACAGCCTCTCATCACTATGCATTGCCTCTGTTTGTAAACCAGCTGCCTCATCTTCAGTACTATTGTCTGCCTGTCCTGCAGTACTCTTCCATTGAAATATATGCAGCTCAGGACACTCAACCTTTTGATTCCTAACTTTGTCTGAAGTCTTCCCAAAAGTGCTTCCACAACCTCTCCACGGACTGTTCTGCAGAAGGCAGGGGAATGGGACCCAGGATCAGCCACAATGGAAGTGCAGAGCAGACTTGATGGGCTGAGTGGCCTAATTCTGCTCCCATGCAGAATATCTTTGGATCCATAGTCCAGAGCTCCCTGGAAGTGAGCATACAAGGAGATAGAGCCATAGAGAAGGCTTGTGGTATGCTTCCCTGTAAGTATAAGAGTAAGGAATTTGTATAAAACTTTGGTTAGGCTGCACTTGAAGTATTGAGTAAGTACATGGGTGGGCAGGGTATGGTGAAGGTGTGGTCAATGGGACTAGGCAGAATTACAGTTCAGCATGGACTAGATGGGCCAAAGAGCCTGTTTCTGTGCTGAAGTGCTCTGCACCCAGTGGCCACTTTATTAGGGACGCCTACACCAGCTCATTAATGCAAATGTCTAATCAGCCAATCACGTGGCAGCAACTCAATGCACAAAAGCATGCAGACAGGGTCAAGAGGTTCAGACCAAACATCAGAATAGGGAATACATGTCATTCAAGTGACTTTGACTGTTGGTGCCAGATGGGGTGACTTGAGTATCTCAGAAATGGTTGATCTCCTGGAATTTTCATGTGCAACGATCTCTCAAGTTTACAGAGAGTGATGTGAAAAACAAAAGAAAACATCCATTGAGTGGTGGTTCTGTGACAAAAACGCCTTGTTAATGAGAGAGGTCAGAGGAGAATGGCCAGACTGGTTCAAGGTGAGGGTAACTCTAATAGCCACATATTACAATAGAGGTGTGCAGAAGAGCTTCTCCAGATGTCCAGCATGTTGAATGTTGAAATGGATGGGTTACAGCACCAGAAGGTCATGACCGGGTTCCACTCCTGTACCTACTAACGTGGCCACTGAGTGTCTCTCTGTCTTTCCAGCTCCGTCAGCCCTGAGGAGTGGCAGGATTTCACCAACATCAACATCGTCAATGCAGACAAGCAGAAAAATAACTCCACCACCATGCACGCCCTCGTTGACAGCATCTTATCAGAAACCACTGGCGACATGCTGAAGCAGGTGGAGAGTGGGAACCGAGCTTTTCGTCGTCGCGTTCAGGAAACGAAAGATGCTAAATCAAAACTGGAGAAACAGCTCAGCAAGGTCAGGGCGCCGACAAGGTCTCCGCCCCCGTAACACGGTCTCACCGCGTCTCCGCCCCCGTAACACGGTCCCACCAGCTGCCGCCCTGGAACACTTTCCGGCCGCGTCTCGGCCCCAGTAACACCATCCTGCCGCGAATCTGCCCCAATAACACCGCCCCGCTGTGTCTCCACCAGCTGAAACCATCCCCTAACCCCAACTCCATATTCCTTCTCACTGCCTCCCTGTCGACCATTTCCCTCAAGAAGGCGGCCTCTATCATGAAGCATGCTCCCCACTACATGCCCTCGTCACATGTACATTGAAACACACAGTGAAATGTGTCGTCTGCATTACCAACTAATAAACTGTGTGTGTGCTGGGGCAGCCTCCGAGCATTGCCAACCTAGCAATGCTCGGAGGCTCATCAGAGAGACGCAGAGCAGCAAAGACCGGCCCCGCTGCGGTGAAGGACCGTCTGGTTCCGGTACTAAACACTGCCCCAGGCAGGGACACTCGCTCCCCGGTCAACGGCGGCTGCTGCTGGTTGGCCGTGGGCAGCCCTCCTTACCACTGAGTCAAGTGCTGTCACAAGAAAGCAGCATACGTCATGAAGCAACCCCACCAACCGGACCTGCTCTCTTCTCACTATGACCATCCGGCAGGAGGTACGGGAGCCTCAGGTCCCACACCACCAGGTTCAGGAACAGTTATTACCCTGTAATCTGTCAGGCTCCTGAACCAGAGTGGATAACTTTACTCACCTCAACTCTGGACCGATCCTACAACCTTCAGACTCACTTTCGGGCATTCTACAACTCAAGTTCCCAGTGTTATTTATTTATTTGTACTATTTGCCTTCTTTTGCATATTGGTTGTAATTCAGTCTTTATTTGTGTACGTTTTTTCATAAATTCAATTGTTTTCCTTTTCATTCCTGTAAGTCCCTGCAGGAAAATGAATCTCAGATGTGTGTATATGATAACAAATATGTACTTTGGTAATAAATTTACTCTGACTTTGGTATTCTGGCCTTTCTCAGCAAGTCTCTGTCCTCCCCAGGTCATGGATGAGATCTGTTCTCAGGAGAAGAACATCGAGCTGCTGAGGAAGACGATCATGGACAAGGAGGGCCCCCTGAAGGTGGCAGAGACCCGCCTGGAAACCAGGACCAAGAGGCCCAACGTGGAGCTCGTGCGAGACCCGGCCCAGCACCGCCTCGTCAGTGAGGTGCAGGAGATCACCAGTAATGTGCAGCGGTGAGTCGCAGCACCGGGGCCGGGGGCAGAGAGGTGGGGAACCCCTGACCCCCTCCCCCAGAGTCAGCGGGGTCGTGAAATGTAAAACCTGGGAGCAGTGAGGTGATGTTGCAGCCCCATTAAACCTCCTTCCAACACACTGGTGCTCACTTCTGCTTCCCTCATTATAGGAAGCAAGTGGAAGCTTTAGAGAGGGTGAAGAGCAGGTTTAACAGGATGCTGCCTGGTTTAGAGAGCATGTCTTAAGAGGAAAGGGCTTTTCTCTTTGGAGTGAAGGAGGATGAGGGGTGACTTGACAGAGGTGTGCAAGATGATAACAGACATGGAGCGGACAGCCAGAGACTTTTCCCCAGGGTGGAACTGGTAGTACAAGGGGGCATAACTTTAAGGTGATTGGAGGAAAGTATAGGGGGATGGCGAAAGGAGGCTTTTACACAGAGAGTGGTGGGTGTGAGGAACGGGTGTGGTAGTAGCAGCAGATACTTCAGGGACTTGTGTAGGCACGTGGATGTAAGGGAAATTGAGAGCTATGTGGGAGGGGAGGGTTAGACTGGTCTTTCAGTAGGTTAAAGGGTCAGCACAACATCATGGGCCAAAAGGGCCTGTAATGTGCTGTGCTGTACTGTTCTATGTTCTAAAGAGGTGGTAGATAAATATTTAAAAGATCAGGTACACGTGTGCTTTGGGGATCTGGCCCGCGAGGAGCTGAGCTCAGCAGTGATCTGCCATGGTCATATTGGATAATCGGATAGGCTTGAGGGCTTAATCCTGTTTCTGTCTCTCCCCCTCCATAATTTTGCCCACCTCTATCAAGTGCCCCTCCCAACCTCCAGCAAGGAATACAAACCCAGGCTCAGTGACAAACACAAGAGATTCTGCAGATGTTGGAAATCCAAGTAACACGCACGAAATGCTGGAGGAACTCAGCAGGCCAGGCAGCATCAATGGAAAAGAACAAACAGTCGACACTTCGGCCTGATGAAGGGTCTTGGCCCAAAACCTCAACTGTTTATTCCCCTCCACAGATGCTGCCTGACCTGCTGAGTTCCTCCAGCATTTTGTGTGTTGTTCAGCCGAACAGTGTCTCTTCATAACTGAAATGCCCCATCCTGCCGAGCTCCCTGAGACTTATTCACCACTACTCTACCTCTCATGTTAGCTTCAGGGGTCGTTGGTCAATCTGTTCCCTGCCATTCCCTGTCAATGTCCTACCCTCAGTGGGCCTCCCATGTATCCAACTTGCTCTGCTCTGCCCTTCTCTCGATATCACCCTGTGGGATATCAATGACACCACTTTTCACGTCATCTGCAGACTCCTGATTTGAGTCAACAATCTTTACTCGGTCATATTGAGCACAAGAGTTGGGATGTCAGTCTGTTTGTAACATTGCACGTGTGTGCAATTCTGGTCACTCAGCAATAGGGAGGATATTAATAATCTGGAGAGAGGGCAGAAAAGATTCACAAGGATGTTGTGTTATAAGGAGAGACTGCCTTTTCCCTGGAGAGTTCGAGGCTGAGGGGTAACCTGACTGAGGTTTATAAACTATGGGGCATGTCGGTGGGATAAATGGTCACAATCTTTTTCCCAGGGTAGAGGAATGTAAAACCAGACACATTAGAACGGAGAAATGTACAGATCTCTCAGCCCACCATGTTGTGCCGATCTCTTAACCTACTCTAAGATCAATCTTATCCTCCCCTCCCACATAACCCTCCATTTTTCAATCATCCATGTGCCTATCTAAGAGTCTCTTAAATGTCCCTGATGTATCTGCCTCGACGCCAACCCCCGACTGTGTATTCCACACACCCATCACTCTGTGTAAAACAACTAACTCTGGCATCTCCCCATAGTCACAGGAAAGTACAGCACAGAAACAGGCCCTTTACCTACTGCCTACTCCCTATACTTTCCTCCAATCACCTTAAAATTATGCTGCTTTGAATTAGCCATTTCCTCCCTGGGGAAATCTCTGGCTGTCCACTCTTATCGTCTTATACACCTCTATCAAGTCACCTTTCATCCCCTTCCACTCTGAAGAAAAAAGCTCGAGCTTGATCAACCTATCCTCATAAAACATGCTCTGTTAAATCTAGGGATCCCGGTAAATCCCCACTGCACGGGTTCCCGATCTGGGGTCTACAGACCCCTCAGTTAATGGTAGGGGTCCGTGGCATAAAAAACGTTGGGAACCCCTGTTCTAAACCTTCCACATCTTCCTATAACAAGGTGACCAGAACTAAACATAATGTTCCAAGAGTGGTCCAACCAGGGTTTGATCGAGCTGCAACGTTACCTTATGACTCTTGAACTTAATCCCCCGACTAATGAAGGCCAACACACCACACACCTTCTTGACCTCCCTGTCAAATTGTGCTGCAACTTTGAGGGATCTATGGATGTGAACCCCAAGGTCCCTCTGTTCCTCCACACTGTTAACAATCCTGCCATTAACCCTGGACTCTGCCTCCAAGTTCAACCTTCCGGTGTGAGTCACTTCACACTTTTCTGGAGTGAGCTCCATCTGTCACCTCTCAGCTCAGCTCTGCATCCCATCGATGTCCCATCGTAAGGTACGACAACCTTCTACGCTATCCTCACACCACCAACCTTTGTGTCATCTACATACTGAACAACCCTTCCACTCACAAGTCAATGTAATGATTTGATTTGTATGAACAGCATGCGAGACAAACTGTTCACTGTATAAGGCAAGAGGAGAATTAGGCCATTCGGGCCATCGAGTTTGGAGGGCTGATTTATTACCCTGCTCAGCCCCATTCTCCTGCCTTCTCCTTGTAATCTTTATGCCCTGACTAATCAAGAACCTTTAAGTATACCCAATGACTTGGCCTCCACAACTGTTTGAATTTCACAGATTCAGACCCGCACAATCTTACACTGTGTGACAATAAGAAGCCAATCTCATTAACCCCTGCAGGGTTAAGGGGAGGAGGGTCCTGCTTTAATCTAAGGCGGCATTGCCTGGGGGTGACGTTGCTAACAATGCAGTAAACAGGAGTTGTGATGCAGGTTGCGGACAACGCTGGCACAAGCGGAGGCTGAACTACGCGGACTGCGTCGCAATCAGTTGGCCCTGGAAGAAGAGATTGAAATCAAGAGTAACTCTCTTTACATCGATGATGTTCAATGCACGAACCTCAGGAACTCCATCTCCATCAATTACTTCTAGAGCAGCACCCCTTCCCCCCAGCGTGGAGATACGATGGTGTGTACAAACAGAGCTATAACACCAACATCAGCACCTTTATTTTATGCCTTTGTCAGTTTCTTACGCACTTCCCAAAGTATCTGAACCTTGTCATCAACAACGCCTTTTCTAATAAACTACTTGAGAATTATTTGTCATTTTATCGGCAGTTTTAAATACATTTTGTTATTTAGGGATTACAAATTTGCTTTTTTTTAAAAAAAATCACAAACACACAGTGAAATGTGTTGCTTCAGTCAACAATCACAGTCCGAGGATGCGCTGGGGGTGTTCCTGGTGTCAACATAGCAAGCCCCCAACTTGCAGATTCTAACCTGTACGTCCTTGGACTGTAGGAGGGAACCAGAGCACCCAGAGAACATTCAAACTCCTTACAGAGCACCCAGAGAACGTTCAAACTCCTTATAGAGCACCCAGAGAACGTTCAAACTCCTTACAGAGCACCCAGAGAACGTTCAAACTCCTTACAGAGCACCCAGAGAACGTTCAAACTCCTCACAGAGTACCCAGAGAACATTCAAACTCCTTACAGAGCACCCAGAGAACGTTCAAACTCCTTACAGAGCACCCAGAGAACGTTCAAACTCCTTACAGAGCACCCAGAGAACGTTCAAACTCCTTACAGAGCACCCAGAGAACGTTCAAACTCCTCATAGAGCACCCAGAGAACGTTCAAACTCCTTACAGAGCACCCAGAGAACGTTCAAACTCCTTACAGAGCACCCAGAGGAGAACGTTCAAACTCCTTACAGAGCACCCAGAGGAGAATGTACAAACTCCTTACAGAGCACCCAGAGAACGTTCAAGCTCCTTACAGAGCACCCAGAGGAGGACGTTCAAACTCCTTACAGAGCACCCAGAGGAGAACGTTCAAACTCCTTACAGAGCACCCAGAGGAGGATGTACAAACTCCTTACAGAGCACCCAGAGAACGTTCAAACTCCTTACAAAGCACCCAGAGAACGTTCAAACTCCTTACAGAGCACCCAGAGAACGTTCAAACTCCTCATAGAGCACCCAGAGACCGTTCAAACTCCTTACAGAGCACCCAGAGAACGTTCAAACTCCTTACAGAGCACCCAGAGGAGAACGTTCAAACTCCTTACAGAGCACCCAGAGAACGTTCAAGCTCCTTACAGAGCACCCAGAGGAGGACGTTCAAACTCCTTACAGAGCACCCAGAGGAGAACGTTCAAACTCCTTAGAGAGCACCCAGAGAACGTTCAAACTCCTTACAGAGCACCCAGAGGAGAACGTACAAACTCCTTACAGAGCACCCAGAGGGGAACGTACAAACTCCTTACAGAGCACCCAGAGAACATTCAAACTCCTTACAGAGCGCCCAGAGGAGAACGTTCAAACTCCTTACAGAGCACCCAGAGAATGTTTAAACTCCTTACAGAGCACCCAGAGGAGAACGTTCAAACTCCTTACAGAGCACCCAGAGAATGTTTAAACTCCTTACAGAGCACCCAGAGGAGAACGTTCAAACTCCTTACAGAGCACCCAGAGGAGAACGTACAAACTCCTTACAGAGCACCCAGAGAACGTTCAAACTCCTTACAGAGCACCCAGAGGAGAACATACAAACTCCTTACAGAGCACCCAGAGGAGAATGTACAAACTCCTTACAGAGCACCCAGAGAATGTTCAAACTCCTTACAGAGCACCCAGAGAATGTTCAAACTCCTTACAGAGCACCCAGAGGAGAACGTACATACTCCTTACAGAGCACCCAGAGGAGAATGTACAAACTTCTTACAGAAGCACCCAGAGGAGAACGTTTAAACTCCTTACAGAGCACCCAGAGAACGTTCAAACTCCTTACAGAGCACCCAGAGAATGTTCAAACTTCTTACAGAGCACCCAGAGAACGTACAAACTCCTTACAGAGCACCCAGAGGAGAACGTACAAACTCCTTACAGAGCACCCATAGGACGTACAAACTCCTTACAGAGCACCCAGATACCGTACAAACTCCTTACAGAGCACCCAGAGGAGAATGTACAAACTCCTTACAGAGCACCCAGAGGGGAACGTACAAACTCCTTACAGAGCACCCAGAGAACGTTCAAACTCCTTACAAAGCACCCAGAGAACGGTCAAACTCCTTACAGAGCACCCAGAGAACGTTCAAACTCCTCATAGAGCACCCAGAGACCGTTCAAACTCCTTACAGAGCACCCAGAGAACGTTCAAACTCCTTACAGAGCACCCAGAGGAGAACGTTCAAACTCCTTACAGAGCACCCAGAGAACGTTCAAGCTCCTTACAGAGCACCCAGAGGAGGACGTTCAAACTCCTTACAGAGCACCCAGAGGAGAACGTTCAAACTCCTTAGAGAGCACCCAGAGAACGTTCAAACTCCTTACAGAGCACCCAGAGGAGAACGTACAAACTCCTTACAGAGCACCCAGAGGGGAACGTACAAACTCCTTACAGAGCACCCAGAGAACATTCAAACTCCTTACAGAGCGCCCAGAGGAGAACGTTCAAACTCCTTACAGAGCACCCAGAGAATGTTTAAACTCCTTACAGAGCACCCAGAGGAGAACGTTCAAACTCCTTACAGAGCACCCAGAGAATGTTTAAACTCCTTACAGAGCACCCAGAGGAGAACGTTCAAACTCCTTACAGAGCACCCAGAGGAGAACGTACAAACTCCTTACAGAGCACCCAGAGAACGTTCAAACTCCTTACAGAGCACCCAGAGGAGAACATACAAACTCCTTACAGAGCACCCAGAGGAGAATGTACAAACTCCTTACAGAGCACCCAGAGAATGTTCAAACTCCTTACAGAGCACCCAGAGAATGTTCAAACTCCTTACAGAGCACCCAGAGGAGAACGTACATACTCCTTACAGAGCACCCAGAGGAGAATGTACAATCTTCTTACAGAAGCACCCAGAGGAGAACGTTTAAACTCCTTACAGAGCACCCAGAGAACGTTCAAACTCCTTACAGAGCACCCAGAGAATGTTCAAACTTCTTACAGAGCACCCAGAGAACGTACAAACTCCTTACAGAGCACCCAGAGGAGAACGTACAAACTCCTTACAGAGCACCCATAGGACGTACAAACTCCTTACAGAGCACCCAGATACCGTACAAACTCCTTACAGAGCACCCAGAGGAGAATGTACAAACTCCTTACAGAGCACCCAGAGGGGAACGTACAAACTCCTTACAGAGCACCCAGAGAACATTCAAACTCCTTACAGAGCACCCAGAGAACATTCAAACTCCTTACAGAGCACCCAGAGGAGAACGTACAAACTCCTTACAGATCACCCAGAGACTGTTCAAACTCCTTACAGAGCACCCAGAGGAGAACGTCCAAACTCCTTACAGAGCAGCCAGAGAACTTACAAACTCCTTACAGAGCACCCAGAGGAGAATGTTCAAACTCCTTACAGAGCACCCAGAGAACGTCCAAACTCCTTACAGAGCAGCCAGAGAACTTACAAACTCCTTACAGAGCACCCAGAGGAGAACGTTCAAACTCCTTACAGAGCACCCAGAGGTAAACGGTCAAACTCCTTACAGAGCGCCCAGAGGAGACCGTTCAAACTCCTTACAGAGCACCCAGAGAATGTACAAACTCCTTACAGAGCACCCAGAGGAGAACGCTCAAACTCCTTACTGAGCACCCAGAGAACGTTCAATCTCCTTACAGAGCACCCAGAGAACGTTCAAACTCCTTACAGAGCACCCAGAGAACGTTCAAACTCCTTACAGAGCACCCAGAGGTAAACGGTCAAACTCCTTACAGAGCACCCAGAGGTAAACGGTCAAACTCCTTACAGAGCACCCAGAGGAGAACGGTCAAACTCCTTACAGACAGCAGCAAGAATTGAACTCCAATCACTGGCCCTGTAAAGCATTTGGTGCCACATTGCTACTGTGCTGCCCCATGTTTGGAAACTGCTAGAGAGAGTGGGAATGTCCAGAACGTCGGCCTAACCCAACACTGGGATCGACACCGGTTTGTGGAGAAAGAATGTACCCTCGTCTCCCCACTGCTCAGAGTGCCCTCATCCACACTCACCCCTCCCTTACTGCCCCATTCACACCCACAGACACTCAAAACTGTCCATGGTGTTCCCCACTCCTCTGTGACACAAGTATATGAAACATTTCCCAGTCATAGTAATTCCATTCCTGGCTCAGAGGCGACTTGTTTACTGTCTCCCAAACATCCGGTCCATGGAGTACGACCCCCCACCCCAAGCCTGTGGAATCTCCATGAACTTCACCAGCACAGCCCAGTACCTGGGCAACAGGACACACACTGACCGACCCGCAGACCAGGAGTACAGGGGCACTGACCGACTCGCGGACTGGGACCAGGACCGGGACGGGAGCACCAGCCAACCCAGAGAATGGGATGGGGAAGGGGGACAGGGAAATCGGCTGACCCGGAGAATGAGGTGGAGAAGGGGGACGGGGAAATCGGCTGACCCGGAGAATGGGATGGGGAAGGGAGACGGGGAAATCGGCTGACCCGGAGAATGGGATGGGGAAGGGGGACGGGGAAATCAGCTGACCTGGAGAATGGGATGGGGAAGGGGGACAGGGAAATCGGCTGACCCGGAGAATGGGATGGGGAAGGGGGACGGGGAAATCAGCTGACCCGGAGAATGGGATGGGGAAGGGGGACGGGGAAATCGGCTGACCCAGAGAATGGGATGGGGAAGGGGGATGGGGAAATCGGCTGACTCGGAGAATGGGATGGGGAAGGGGGACGGAGGCATCGGCTGACCCGCGGACTGGGACGGGAGCACTGGTCAACCTGAGGACTGGTACTGGGATGGGGGCACTGGCTGACCGACAAACTGGGACGGGGGACAGGGGCACCAGTCGACCCACAGACCGGGATGGGGGCATCGGCCGACCTGAGGGTTGGGACTGGGATTGGGATGGGGGCAGCGGCTGACCCACAGACCAGGACAGGGGCACCAGTCGACTCACTGACCGGGACGGGGATGGGGGACGGGGGACAGGGGCACCGGCTGACCCTTGGGGGACCAGGATGGAATGGCCACATTGACTGATCCAGAGACAGGAGACTGGACACACTGACTGCGAGGTCAGTCATTCAAACACAGACTTCCAAATCACTTTCATGTTTTTTATTTAAAGCTGATAACTGAGCCAATCTGCTGCTGTTTAAAAATAATATCTACAAATTGTCAAGCAAACGTCCATGAAGTAAAACACTTAAAATCTGTTGTGTCTCACCTTCACTAAAATGGGTTAAACTTCCCAACTCCAGACCCTGGGAACTGGGGTCTCTCCGAGCCTGAAACTATCCAGCTTCATGCCAGATCCCAGGAATTCCAGCACCAACTGGATTTGGTCCAGATTCAGGGAATAAGTTCTGATCGTTCCATGCTGGGAACACTGAAAATACTGGTGATGCCGGGAAATTGACCTGTGACTGGAAAAGCCCTGGAGACTTGGATGATTCAGGGATCCCGGAGCATGGGAATCCTCAAAAAATTAGGATCAACTTGGCCTTGAGCTGTGATTGGTTCAGAGAGGAACTGAAGTTCAAAAGTGCATAGAGCTTTAATTGGTCACCCTAAAGATAAGGAATGGGACAGCTGTGATGGGCTGAGTGGCATCTCTCCAAGACTGGAGACTGCACCTCCCTCAACTCCACAAGCTCTCATCGTCTCACCATTTCTGTCATTATCCAATATCCTCCTTCCCCAGCCGCCACAGCCGAGCAAAGACGGAAGGAGCTGGATTTCCACATGGATAATATCCAGAAATCAGGGTCACTCCAGATGAAGCAACTCTGAAGCACGGAGGGTAGTTTGCCCAACGATGGTGATTCCAACCCGAGTTATAGATACAATCTCTGGCTGTCCCTCCCATCCCCAGACGGGAGGGGCTTGCTGGAAGTTTACAGCTGAACGAGCCGGTCAGTGGCAGTTGATGGTTTCTCCCCTACACTGTTCATATTCCCACTGCATTAATCCACTCGTCAGGGTATCCCGTGGAGGGATTGAAAGGTCAGGCAGAGGGCATGTGCCCCAATCACCAGAGGGTGAAGAAGGGGACGGTGATCTCCTTTGGTCTGCTCTCTCAGGGACGTAAGAGAGTGGGTCCAGAGAAAGTCAGCTGTCCGAGGAGCTTCCTTGCAGAGAAAGTGACTGGTGAGGGTAGATCCTACCTGGGACCAAGTGCTGGCAAAACAGCCCCTATGGAAGGGGTGGCAGAGGGGGAGAGACAGACTCACGGAAGCAGAGAGGATGAGGTGCTGTCTGTCTGAGGCAAGGAGAAGGGGTCCCACGAGAGGCAAAGAAACTGAGCTATCTTGTCCAAGGAGACAAGAAGATTGGGCGGGGGGGGGTGCCTAGAGCTTGATAAACATGTGTAAGACACATTAATATCCCCACTGCTGGGCAGCAATGCTTGTAAAAATATTAATAAACACACCTGTAGTACCGGGTGGGGTGGAGTGGTGTACTTAGCAGCCAACAGTCCCAGCTAATGAAAACCTTTTGCCCCCCTTTGTCTCCGCACACACTGAACTCAGGACGGGCCCCAAACTCTGGCCAATCCGATCTGATTTAGAATCTAAGGGGCACAGTTGCAGGGTGCGTCGCTGGAGGAGTCCGAGGCCCGAGGGATGGAAAGCAGTTCACTTTGGGTACTGGATCTCTCCCTCTCCTCTCACGGTGGGGGTACATAAACGCAGACCTCAGCACGTATCTGAATCACCGTGAGCCTGGGCATCGCACGTCTCCGTCCTGGCGTCCATCTCCAAAGGGCTTCCGGCACATTCCGGCAGGATCTGCAGGGGCACAGTTTGGGAAGAAGTGAAGGGCTCCCCCAGGTGAAGCGATTGTCCAGCGTCTCCGCACAGAAAAGTAAGGCAAGCACAGTGCGATCCCACAGAGGCATCAGGATGTGTCTGGTCACTGATGGTGGGGCAGGGATTGGCCACAAGGGTCTGGGGTGGATTCCTGTCTCCCACCACAAACCTGTGGGCCATGGGGAATGACCCGCCCACCTGAGGCAGACGGAGTCACAGTTCCTGCCTCAACAATCGGGCAGCTGCCCACCCCCAATACCGCTTCTCCCACTGTGGGGCCCACCCCCACCCCTCCCCTCAATGGGTCTGACCCCCACTATCACCTCTCCCACAGTGGGGCCGCCCTCACTGTGACCCTTCCCCACAGTGGGGCCCACCTCCCAGTGATGCCCCTCCCACAAAGGAGCCTGTACCCACCACTAGTACCACCCCTCCCACAGTGGGGGCACCCTGTGTAACTCTACCCATAGTGCGTCCACACCCCCCTCCCCTTTAAAGTACCACTGCTCAGACCCCCAGTACCATCCCACCCAAAGTGGGGTCCTCCCCAGTACCGCCCCTGCCATGGTGGGCCAGACCCCCAGTACCGCCCCTCCCACAATGTGACGAAGTTCTCTCGGCCCTGCCCAGCAGGCGGGGCTCTGGATACCTGGAATGGGCAGCTAACCCCGACGATACAGTCCATGTTGCTGCTGTAGTAGCAGAGTATGTAGTCCCCCGCAACCTCTGGGACATCCTCACCGTTCAGAAACACCTGGTGGGTGAAGAAAAGAAACACTGCTGTTCAGAGTATCAACCCTGCCCTCGGAGTATCGACCGGGGAGAAACCCTGCCCTCGGAGTATCGACCGGGGAGAAACCCTGCCCTCGGAGTATCGACCGGGAACAACCCTGCCCTCGGAGTATCGACCGGGAACAACCCTGCCCTCGGAGTATCGACCGGGAACAACCCTGCCCTCGGAGTATCGACCGGGGAGAAACCCTGCCCTCGGAGTATCGACTGGGGAGAAACCCTGCCCTTGGAGTATCGACCGGGGAGAAACCCTGTCCTCGGAGTATCGACCGGGAACAACCCTGCCCTCGGAGTATCGACCGGGAACAACCCTGCCCTCGGAGTATCGACCGGGGAGAAACCCTGTCCTCGGAGTATCGACCGGGGAGAAACCCTGCCCTCGGAGTATCGACCGGGAACAACCCTGCCCTCGGAGTATCGACCGGGAACAACCCTGCCCTCGGAGTATCGACCGGGAACAACCCTGCCCTCGGAGTATCGACCGGGGAGAAACCCTGCCCTCGGAGTATCGACCGGGGAGAAACCCTGCCCTCGGAGTATCGACCGGGGAGAAACCCTGCCCTCGGAGTATCGACCGGGAACAACCCTGCCCTCGGAGTATCGACCGGGAACAACCCTGCCCTCGGAGTATCGACCGGGGAGAAACCCTGCCCTCGGAGTATCGACCGGGGAGAAACCCTGCCCTCGGAGTATCGACCGGGAACAACCCTGCCCTCGGAGTATCGACCGGGAACAACCCTGCCCTCGGAGTATCGACTGGGGAGAAACCCTGCCCTCGGAGTATCGACCGGGGAGAAACCCTGTCCTCGGAGTATCGACCGGGAACAACCCTGCCCTCGGAGTATCGACCGGGGAGAAACCCTGCCCTCGGAGTATCGACCGGGAACAACCCTGCCCTCGGAGTATCGACCGGGAACAACCCTGCCCTCGGAGTATCGACCGGGAACAACCCTGCCCTCGGAGTATCGACCAGGGAGAAACCCTGCCCTCGGAGTATCGACCGGGAACAACCCTGCCCTCGGAGTATCGACCGGGAACAACCCTGCCCTCGGAGTATCGACCGGGGAGAAACCCTGCCCTCGGAGTATCGACCGGGAACAACCCTGCCCTCGGAGTATCGACCGGGAACAACCCTGCCCTCGGAGTATCGACCGGGAACAACCCTGCCCTCAGAGTATCGACCGGGGAGAAACCCTGCCCTCGGAGTATCGACCGGGAACAACCCTGCCCTCGGAGTATCGACCGGGAACAACCCTGCCCTCGGAGTATCGACCGGGAACAACCCTGCCCTCGGAGTATCGACCGGGGAGAAACCCTGCCCTCGGAGTATCGACCGGGAACAACCCTGCCCTCGGAGTATCGACCGGGAACAACCCTGCCCTCGGAGTATTGACCGGGGAGAAACCCTGCCCTCGGAGTATCGACCGGGAACAACCCTGCCCTCGGAGTATCGACCGGGAACAACCCTGCCCTCGGAGTATCGACCGGGAACAACCCTGCCCTCGGAGTATCGACCGGGGAGAAACCCTGCCCTCGGAGTATCGACCGGGAACAACCCTGCCCTCGGAGTATCGACCGGGAACAACCCTGCCCTCGGAGTATCGACCGGGGAGAAACCCTGCCCTCGGAGTATCGACCGGGAACAACCCTGCCCTCGGAGTATCGACCGGGAACAACCCTGCCCTCGGAGTATCGACCGGGGAGAAACCCTGCCCTCGGAGTATCGACCGGGAACAACCCTGCCCTCGGAGTATCGACCGGGAACAACCCTGCCCTCGGAGTATCGACCGGGGAGAAACCCTGCCCTCGGAGTATCGACCGAGGAGAAACCCTGCCCTCGGAGTATCGACCGGGAACAACCCTGCCCTCGGAGTATCGACCGGGAACAACCCTGCCCTCGGAGTATCGACCGGGGAGAAACCCTGCCCTCGGAGTATCGACCGGGAACAACCCTGCCCTCGGAGTATCGACCGGGAACAACCCTGCCCTCGGAGTATCGACCGGGGAGAAACCCTGCCCTCGGAGTATCGACCGGGAACAACCCTGCCCTCGGAGTATCGACCGGGAACAACCCTGCCCTCGGAGTATCGACCGGGGAGAAACCCTGCCCTCGGAGTATCGACCGGGGAGAAACCCTGCCCTCGGAGTATCGACCGGGGAGAAACCCTGCCCTCGGAGTATCGACCGGGAACAACCCTGCCCTCGGAGTATCGACCGGGAACAACCCTGCCCTCGGAGTATCGACCGGGGAGAAACCCTGCCCTCGGAGTATCGACCGGGAACAACCCTGCCCTCGGAGTATCGACCGGGAACAACCCTGCCCTCGGAGTATCGACCGGGGAGAAACCCTGCCCTCGGAGTATCGACCGGGAACAACCCTGCCCTCGGAGTATCGACCGGGAACAACCCTGCCCTCGGAGTATCGACCGGGAACAACCCTGCCCTCGGAGTATCGACCGGGGAGAAACCCTGCCCTCGGAGTATCGACCGGGGAGAAACCCTGCCCTCGGAGTATCGACCGGGAACAACCCTGCCCTCGGAGTATCGACCGGGAACAACCCTGCCCTCGGAGTATCGACCGGGGAGAAACCCTGCCCTCGGAGTATCGACCGGGAACAACCCTGCCCTCGGAGTATCGACCGGGAACAACCCTGCCCTCGGAGTATCGACCGGGGAGAAACCCTGCCCTCGGAGTATCGACCGGGAACAACCCTGCCCTCGGAGTATCGACCGGGAACAACCCTGCCCTCGGAGTATCGACCGGGGAGAAACCCTGCCCTCGGAGTATCGACCGGGAACAACCCTGCCCTCGGAGTATCGACCGGGAACAACCCTGCCCTCGGAGTATCGACCGGGGAGAAACCCTGCCCTCGGAGTATCGACCGGGGAGAAACCCTGCCCTCGGAGTATCGACCGGGAACAACCCTGCCCTCGGAGTATCGACCGGGAACAACCCTGCCCTCGGAGTATCGACCGGGAACAACCCTGCCCTCGGAGTATCGACCGGGGAGAAACCCTGCCCTCGGAGTATGGACCGGGGAGAAACCCTGCCCTCGGAGTATCGACCGGGGAGAAACCCTGCCCTCGGAGTATCGACCGGGAACAACCCTGCCCTCGGAGTATCGACCGGGAACAACCCTGCCCTCGGAGTATCGACCGGGAACAAACCTGCCCTCGGAGTATCGACCGGGGAGAAACCCTGCCCTCGGAGTATCGACCGGGGAGAAACCCTGCCCTCGGAGTATCGACCGGGGAGAAACCCTGCCCTCGGAGTATCGACCGGGAACAACCCTGCCCTCGGAGTATCGACCGGGAACAACCCTGCCCTCGGAGTATCGACCGGGGAGAAACCCTGCCCTCGGAGTATCGACCGGGAACAACCCTGCCCTCGGAGTATCGACCGGGAACAACCCTGTCCTCAGAGTATCGACCGGGGAGAAACCCTGTCCTCAGAGTATCGACCGGGAACAACCCTGCCCTCAGAGTATCGACCGGGGAGAAACCCTGTCCTCGGAGTATCGACCGGGAACAACCCTGCCCTCGGAGTATCGACCGGGAACAACCCTGCCCTCAGAGTATCGACCGGGGAGAAACCCTGTCCTCAGAGTATCGACCGGGAACAACCCTGCCCTCAGAGTATCGACCGGGGAGAAACCCTGTCCTCGGAGTATCGACCAGGAACAACCCTGTCCTCGGAGTATCGACCGGGAACAACCCTGCCCTCGGAGTATCGACCGGGAACAACCCTGCCCTCAGAGTATCGACCGGGGAGAAACCTTGTCCTCGGAGTATCGACCGGGAACAACCCTGCCCTCAGAGTATCGACCGGGGAGAAACCGTGTCCTCGGAGTATCGACCGGGAACAACCCTGCCCTCGGAGTATTGACCGGGAACAACCCTGTCCACGGAGTATCGACCAGCTGAAAGTTAAAACTGGGTGAATTGGTGCCTGAGACACAGCACGTAATGAATGATCAAAAAGGTCCGTGGAGGCACAGAGGGAAAGTAAAACTTACTTCTTAAATATTTATTTAGAAATGTTTGTTCAGAGATGCAGAGATCCAGCGATCCAGCATGGTAACAGGAGCTTTGTCCCAGCGGGTCCACGCTGCCCAATTACACCCGTGTGACCAATTAACCTATCAACCGGAACGTCCTTGGACTGCGCGAGGAAACCGGAGTGCCAGAGGGAACCCACGCGGTCACGGGGAGAACCTACAAACCCCTTACAGACAGTGGGGGGAATTGAACCCGGGAAATAATGCTGCTGCAAGTATCACAGACACTCAACATCAGAAAAACAGCATTCAGAAGAAAAACAGTTCCATTGAACAAAAGGCCCACGGCAGGGCAGCACGATAACGAGAGGGTTAGCGTAACGCTGTACATCACCGGTGGTCAGGGTTCTGCAAGGAGATTGTACATCCTCCCCGAGCCTTTGTGGGTCTCCTCCCACGTTCCAATGATGTACCGTTTCGAGTTAGTGAGTTGTGGGCTTGCTGTGTTGCAGCCATGGGGGGGAGGGAGTGGAAAAGGGGTTTTACTCACCTGATAAACGTCTTCATTAACCAGTAGCTCATCATCTTTCACCCAGAGATACGTCACATAGTCCCTGGGACTTCGGAATCCCACCTGCGGTAGGAAAGGTCCTCAGTGGCTTCCCCTCCAATCTGGACACCACAACCTCTCACTCCAACTCACCCCTCCCTCAGTACCACCCCTCCCACACTGTGACCCTCCCTCGGTACCACCCCTCCCACAGTGTGACCCTCCCTCGGTACCACCCCTCCCACAGTGTGACCCCCCCCTCGGTACCACCCCTCCCACAGTGTGACCCTCCCTCGGTACCACCCCCCCCACAGTGTGACCCTCCCTCAGTACCACCCCTCCCACAGTGTGACCCCCCCCCTCTGTACCACCCCTCCCACAGTGTGACCCTCCCCTCGGTACCACCCCTCCCACAGTGTGACCCTCCCTCAGTACTACCCCTCCCACAGAGTCTCCCCCCCCTCAGTACCACCCTTCCCACAGTGTGACCCTCCCTCAGTACCACCCCTCCCACACTGTGACCCTCCCTCAGTATCACCCCTCCCACAGTGTGACCCCCCCCCCCGTACCACCCCTCCCACAGTGTGACCCTCCCCTCGGTACCACCCCTCCCACAGTGTGACCCCCCCCTCGGTACCACCCCTCCCACAGTGTGACCCTCCCTCAGTACCACCCCTCCCACAGTGTGACCCTCCCTCGGTACCACCCCTCCCACAGTGTGACCCTCCCTCGGTACCATCCCCCCACAGTGTGACCCTCCCTCGGTACCACCCTTCCCACAGTGTGACCCTCCCTCGGTACCACCCCTCCCACAAATGATGAGGTCAAGAGTTGCATATTATGGTAACTAGGGGAGTATTCAGTAGTTTTGTAACAGGGGGTAGAAGCTGTCCCTGAGCCTGGTGGGACGTGCTTTCAGGTTTTCGAATCTTCTGCCCGATGGCAGGGGGGAGAAGAGAGAGTGCTCTGGAGGGGTGGGGTCTTTGACTATGCTGAGGCAGAGAGAAGTGTAGACATGGAGCGAAGGCTGGTTTCAATGACGTGCCCAGCTCTGTTCATAACTTTCAGCAGTTTCTTGTGGGTTAGTGGTGGTCACAAACAATTTTTGAGGAAGATTTATAACAAGTCTTGAGAGGAGGCAGGGGAATCAGATTTGGTCAGGTCAGACACTGTTGGAGTTGTCTGGGTGGGTAACCACAGTACTGTTGGAGATGTTACACTGTGCAGAGTGTGATAGGATACAATACTTTGATTTACGGAGGCTCATGCACCAAAAGCTTCCTTTCCAGCCCTCCCTTCCTGTGACACCACCTTCCAGGAGTTCTGGATCTATATTCCCAGATCCCTCCCTTCTCCAGATCTCTCCGTGGAACAAAAGGATTTGGGAGTGCACGTCTATAACTTGTTGAAAGTGGCTTCAAATGTAGATAAATCACAAAGAAAGCTTGTGGTACATTGGCCTTCGTAAATCAATGTACTGAGCACAGGAGTTGTGATGCTATGTTGAAGGTGTACAAGACATTGCTGAGGCGTAATTTGGAGTATTTTGTGCAGTTTTAGTCACCAAACTACAGGAAAGATGTCAATAAGGTTGAAAGGCTGCAGAGAAAATTTACAAGGATGTTGCCAGGTCTCCAGTTTTAGGAAAAGGCTGAATAGGTGAGTGTTCCCTGAAGCTAAGGAGATTTGATAGAGGCATACAAAATTATGAGAGGTATAGACAGGGTAAATGCAAGTAGGCTTTTTCCAATGAAGTTGGGTGGGACTACAACCAGGGGTCATGGGTTAAGGGTGAAAGGTGAATGTTTAAGGGGAACACGAGGGGGAACTTCTTCACTTAGGGGGTTGTATGAGTGTGGAACAAGCTGCCAGCACAAATGGTGGATGTGGGGTTGATATTGATTTCAACAATTTCGATAGCTACATGGATGGGAGGGGTATGGGATTAGCAGCATGGACTAGATGGGCTGAAAGGCCTGTTTCTGTTACCTTGAAGAGTCCAATCCAGTCCCAGGAGCTGCTTGAGTAGTCTTGCGCCGGGCAGTAGGAGATGATGGCGTCCTTGCCGGGTACCCACTCCCCCTCAGCCTGCAGTTCCACCAGAGGCTGAGTCATTCTCCTCTCCAACTGGAGACGAGATAAAAGGCAGAAAGTTACCTCACCCGACCCATAGCCTCCAGGAGTGACCCATTCCCCTCCCCGTTCACACACCAGTGACCCACTCCCCTCCCCGTTCACACACCAGTGACCCACTCCCCTCCCCGTTCACACACCAGTGACCCACTCCCCTCCCCGTTCACACACCAGTGACCCGATCCCCTCCCCGTTCACACACCAGTGACCCACTCCTCTCCCCGTTCACACACCAGTGACCCGTTCCCCTCCCCGTTCACACACCAGTGACCCACTCCCCTCCCCGTTCACACACCAGTGACCCATTCCCCTCCCCGTTCACACACCAGTGACCCACTCCCCTCCCCGTTCACACACCAGTGACCCGTTCCCCTCCCCGTTCACACACCAGTGACCCGTTCCCCTCCCCGTTCACACACACCAGTGACCCGTTCCCCTCCCCGTTCACACACCAGTGACCCGTTCCCCTCCCCGTTCACACACACCAGTGACCCGTTCCCCTCCCCGTTCACACACACCAGTGACCCGTTCCCCTCCCTGTTCACACACCAGTGACCCATTCCCCTCCCCGTTCACACACCAGTGACCCACTCCCCTCCCCGTTCACACACACCAGTGACCCGTTCCCCTCCCTGTTCACACACCAGTGACCCATTCCCCTCCCCGTTCACACACACCAGTGACCCACTCCCCTCCCAGTTCACACACCAGTGACCCACTCCCCTCCCCGTTCACACACCAGTGACCCGTTCCCCTCCCCGTTCACACACCAGTGACCCACTCCCCTCCCCGTTCACACACAGCCCCCACCCTCTCAGCCCCTCTACCCACCACTGGCCAGGATGACTGGAGGCTAGGCAACCACATGTAATTGAGCCCCAAGACCATTCAGGCCATCTCATCACTACTAACCCTCCAGTACCCATCTACCCTTTGGTAAACCCATTTACCACTCGTGTGCCTTGCCAATTCAATGGCAGACAGCCTCGCCACGCAGCTGGACGGGGGGGCGGGTGGGGGGGTGAGGGTCATTAGCACATGGCCGGACGGGGTGGGGTGGGGTGAGGGTCAGTAGCCACATGGCCAGACGGGGTGGGGTGGGGTGAGGGTCAGTAGCCACTTGGCCGGACGGGGTGGGGTGGGGTGAGGGTCAGTAGCCACGTGGCCGGACGGGGTGGGGTGGGGTGAGGGTCAGTAGCCACATGACCAGACAGGGGATGGGGTAAGGGTCAGTAGCCACGTGGCCGGACGGGGTGGTTGGTGTGTCATGTGAGCCCATTGGCTATCTGTTATTGTTAGTGGTTTGTACCCGCTCCCCTTTCCCCTCACCTCCAGGGAGAAGGTGGCCAACACGGGCTTGTGGTCACTGACTCCATACTGCATCTGGCTGTCGTAGATGTTTAAGGTGACAGCGATGGGCTTCCTGGCGTCAGACCACTGGCTCCCGGCCCCGCTCCCGGTCCCCCGGTCCGGGCAGGCCGCTTTAACCCTCCAGAGAATGCGATCGGTCCAGGCCGGTTTCCGTCTCTTCTCACTGGTGACAGGGAGAGGCTGCGAGTGAGCTGGAGAGGGGACTGGGACCTCTGCCATGGTAAGCAGGCTTTGACTACCCTCCCCAACAGAAGAACCCCTCCATAGAGGAGATCCTGTCGAGGCTGGAAATCCAGAGCAACACACACACACACACACACACACACTCACAAAATGCTGGAGGAACTCAGCAGGTCAGGCAGCATCTATGGAGAGGAATAAGGAGCTGACATTTCGGATTGAGACCCTTCATCTCCTCAGATGCTGCCTGTCCTGCTGAGCTCCCCAGGCATTTTGTTGGTGTGACACAAACACACCATGGGGAAAGAAATGAGCCACTAACCCCTCCACCCTGTGCTGCCCCCTGAACTTGGTTTGCCTTTCAGCCGGTTTCCTGTGGGCCTCAATCCCACAGTTGTTCAGAAATCGTTCTGCCTCTCTATTAATGCTTCTGTAACAATCCCATCTTGCCCTCCATCACCACGGGGCAGATCAATCCTGAGATTCAGCAGAGAGACTTGAACCAGTCTCCTCCAGGTAGCAAGCAAAAACAGGGTCTTTAAGCTTTTACCTATGGGGGAGACTGATTTATGACAAAGATGACTTCATTATTTATTGAGACACAGTGAGGAAGAAGCCCTTCCGGCCCGATGAGCCTCTCTACCTGGTAACCCTCCACTTAACCTAGCCTAATCACAGGGCAATTTACAATGACCAATTAACGTCTTTGGACTCTGTGTGGGCGGGGCGGGTAGCTGGAGAAGACCCACGCATTCCACGGGGAGGACGTACAGATGATGTCAGACGCCCCCAGCTGCAGTAATGACCACTAACCACAACACTACTTTGGCGCCTCACAAATCTTAGCCAGCACCTTGTACAGATAGCAGAACAGTCGAGGGGCTGAATGGCTCCCGATGCAATTGGCTTGAAGAAGACTCCCTCTGTAACTACATAACGCATTGGAAGGGCTGAATTTCCGTCTGGTACTGAGTGCACGGATACAGAGGTCGGGGGCTCACCTGGTGTCATAGTCTGTGGAGTCCAGGTTGAACTTGTAGGTGGGTTTGAATAGCAGTTGTCCCTCGAGGAATCCCTGTAGAACTGGTTCTGCCTGTTTGGCCTTATTCAGCTTTGGGGGTAGGAGGGAGCAGGAGTGAGGGCGACACAAGAATAACCTCCAGCCCTCCACCCTCACCCACTCCCCAGGCTCGTGTTAACCCTTTGTTACCTCTGGTCACGGTAGCATAATGCCTCACAGCGCCATCTACCCAAATTCAATTCCCACCGCTGTGTGTAAGGAGTATGTACTGAACGTTCTCACCAGGACCGTGTGAGTTTTATTCCCACCGCTGTGTGTAAGGGGTATGTACTGAACGTTCTCACCAGGACCGTGTGAGTTTTATTCCCACCGCTGTGTGTAAGGAGTATGTACTGAACGTTGTCACCAGGACCGTGTGAGTTTTATTCCCACCGCTGTGTGTAAGGGGTATGTACTGAACGTTCTCACCAGGACCGTGTGAGTTTTATTCCCACCGCTGTGTGTAAGGAGTATGTACTGAACGTTCTCACCAGGACCGTGTGAGTTTTATTCCCACCGCTGTGTGTAAGGAGTATGTACTGAACGTTGTCACCAGGACCGTGTGAGTTTTATTCCCACCGCTGTGTGTAAGGGGTATGTACTGAACGTTCTCACCAGGACCGTGTGAGTTTTATTCCCACCGCTGTGTGTAAGGAGTATGTACTGAACGTTCTCACCAGGACCGTGTGAGTTTTATTCCCACCGCTGTGTGTAAGGAGTATGTACTGAACGTTCTCACCAGGACCGTGTGAGTTTTATTCCCACCGCTGTGTGTAAGGAGTATGTACTGAACGTTGTCACCAGGACCGTGTGAGTTTTATTCCCACCGCTGTGTGTAAGGAGTATGTACTGAACGTTCTCACCAGGACCGTGTGAGTTTTATTCCCACCGCTGTGTGTAAGGAGTATGTACTGAACGTTGTCACCAGGACCGTGTGAGTTTTATTCCCACCGCTGTGTGTAAGGAGTATGTACTGAACGTTGTCACCAGGACCGTGTGAGTTTTATTCCCACCGCTGTGTGTAAGGAGTATGTACTGAACGTTGTCACCAGGACCGTGTGAGTTTTATTCCCACCGCTGTGTGTAAGGGGTATGTACTGAACGTTCTCACCAGGACCGTGTGAGTTTTATCCAGGTGCTCTGGTTTCCTCCCACGTTCCAGAGACATACCGATTAGGGTTAGTGTTTGTATCATCAGGGAGGAGGTACGGGAGCCTGAAGGCACATTCTCGATGTTTTATGAACAGCTTCCTCCCCTCCACCATCAGATTCCTGAGACTGGTTGGGGTCAGTGAGTTGCGGGCATGCTGTGTTGGCACAGGAAGCATAGCGACACTTGCTGGCTGCCCCCAGCACATCCTCAGACTATGTTGGTCATTGACACAAACAACACATTTCACTGTGTTTCAACGTACACGTGACAAATAAAACTCATCTTTAAGATTATTCAAGATCATGGTTGGAGGCCTGGGATCAGAGGTTCCAGGGCCAGGGCCTGCAGGCAGCATGCTCTGGGATCGGAGGCTTGCCTGTCTGTGAGTGAGTGAGTGGGTGGGTGGGAGGTTGGAAAAAGGGAATAGTTCTGCTGCAGTTGTTCTGGGCGTGCTATGCTGGGGCTGGAATGCTGGCAACACTGTGGGCTGTCCCGAGCACAGCCTCAGACTGTTTTTAGTCGTTGGTTGAATGTCTTAATACACTATAGATATGCAACAAATAAATCTGAATCTTTAAGCCTTGGTGAGACCACAATGGACTGGCCCCACAGGGGGTGTCGCAAGGGCTCACCAGACCAGTCCTTGGGATACCAGGACCCAAGAGGGAGGGAGTCACTCACGAATGAGAGACGTGCAAAGTGCTGATAGGATGTGTCAATGGCAGAGGGTCCAAGCCCCCCAGACAGTCAACAAGATGGATGGGGGTGAGGTGGGGCTGAGAAAAGGAGAGGTTTCTTCAGTTACACACAAAATGCTGGAGCACCTCAGCAGGTCAGGCAGCACCACTGGAGGGAAATGAACAGTCGACATTTTGGGCAGAGACCCTCTGGCATTTTGTGTGTGTTGCTGCCGATTTCCAGCATCGAGAGAGATTTCTTCACTCGGAGGATGGTGAGGCTGGGATTCTCACAGGATCTGGGAGGTTCAGCCACGAGGTACTGAATGACAGAGCAGCGGGAAGGGCTGAAGATAAAGATAGGCTTCATATGTCACTTTCACATCGAAACCTCAAAGTTTCTGCGCAAGCTGACAGGGTGGTCAAGAAAGTTCATGGTGTGTTGGCCTTCGTTAGTCGGGGGGCTGAGTTCAAGAGCCACAGGTAACGTTGCAGCTCGATCAAATCCTGGTTGGACCACACTGGAATATTGTGCTCAGTTCTGCTTGTCTCATTATAGGAAGGGTGCGGAATGTGCGGAGGAGATTTACCAGGGTGCTGTCTGGATTAGAGATTGAGTGAGCTAGGGCTTTTCTCTTTGGAGAGGAGGAGGATGACAGGTGACTTGTTAGAGGTGTATACAATGATAAGAGGCATAGATTGAGTGGACAGCTAGATACTTTTCCCCAGGGTGGAAATTTTAAGGTGATGAGAGGAAATTGTAGGGGGGATGTTAGAATTAGGTTTTTCTCCCCCCCACCCCCCACAGAGAGTGGTGAGTGCGTGGAACACTCCGCCAGGGGTGGTGGTACAGGCAGATACATTAGGGACATTTTAGAAACTCTCAGATAGGCACATGGATGAAAGAAAAATGCAGGATTATATGTGAGGGGATGGTTAGATTGGGCTTAGAGTAGGTTAAAAGATCAGTTTACCATTGTTGGCCGAGGGGCCTGTACTGTTTGGTAATGTTCTATGTTCGATGAAACATCGAGATGTACGGTGAAATGTGTGGTTTGTATCAACAACCCACACAGCCCGAGGATGTGCTGGGGCCAGCCATGCTTCCAGTGGCAACACAGCATGCCCACAACTTACAAATCCTAACCCGTCCGTCCTCGGACTGTGGGAGGAAACCAGAGCACCTGAAGGAAACCCACACGGTCACGGGGAGAAAGTAGAAACTCCTTCCACACAGCCGGGTCACTGGTGCTGTAATAATGTTACGTATTGCACCAGCCCACAGACCCCACCTGCATGCTGACCGGTAGTCCTGACCTGGTCCATAGCCCCCACCAGCATGCTGACCACTGCCCTGACCTGCTCGTCCCACCGGCATGCTGACCGACTGGCCTGACCTGGTCCTTGTCCCACAGCAGGTGGAAGCGTTTCTTGCCGATTGTGTCGCGGATGAAGTGTAGCCCGTGGTCTGCGATGCGGAAGTTCAGGTCTCCGAACCAGAAGAGCAGGCTACGAGAGATGAGAGTTGTCAGTGGCAGGAACCCAACACTCTTGACTGGCTGCCCCGACTGAAAAATCAGCTCCTTGATTCGTCAAGCTGTCCAACATTACGGGGAGAAGTCCGGAGGATGGGATTGAGGGGGAAGGATGGCCTAATTCTGATCCTATGTTTTATGGTCTCTCCCGGGGTTACGTCTGTGCTCACGTCCCTGGAGACAGAGCACGCGATACCAATGGGTGCAATGGCGGATTTCCGGCAATGTGGTCCCTCAAGACCGAAAACTTCTTCTTAAGTCCCTCACCCCCACGGGGGCACAGGCCAGCTCACCAAGACCTCTGTCCCTCACCCCCACAGGGGCACAGGCCAGCTCACCGAGACCTCTGTCCCTCATCCCCACGGGGGCACAGGCCATCTCACCGAGACCTCTGTCCCTCACCCCCACGGGGGCACAGGCCATCTCACCGAGACCTCTGTCCCTCACCCCCACGGGGGCACAGGCCAGCTCACCAAGACCTCTGTCCCTCATCCCCACGGGGGCACAGGCCAGCTCACTGAGACCTCTGTCCATCACCCCCACGGGGGCACAGGCCTGCTCACCAACTCCCTCACCCCCACTGGGGCACAGACCAGCTCACCAAGACCTCTGTCCATCACTCCCACAGGGGCAAATGGGGCTGACAGCAGCTCGCCAGGGTCCCCTGTCCTGGGCCGAAGGTTGATCGGCCCTGTGGCTTCTGCTTTCACCACATGACACTACACGTTGTCTGGATAAAGTCCCTCCCTCTCCCAGAGACGAGGCCTTTGGAGCTTCTGTTGGTGCTTCTGTAGCTCTGGGATTTTTAACGGGATGGAGTTTGGTCAGTCCCATGCTGAACCCTCCTTTCACAGCCATGATGGAGTTGTAGGTTATAATAATCAGATTTTAATTGGAAATGGTAGTTTATGATTTTTTTAAATATAGTCTTTAGTTGCTTGAACAAACCGTTGTAAAATAGACGTGTATTCCTGGGGCACCCTGTGGGGTGTGATGGGGAACCAACCTCACTGGCAAATCACACACGGGTTGGGGTTGAGGGGGGAGCTCTGGTCACTCACTGTCGCCCATTTTGCCAGTGAGTTCATAACGGACCAGGCACTGCTCCAAAAGGCTGGACACAGCTTAAGCACGTCATTGGGGAACAGAGATCACAGCTATCAACCTTCTCGGCTACAGAATCAGGGCTCAGACCTTTTGGGGAGGAGAGCGGGGAACTCTGGATTCATGAACTACTGAGCTTGACAAACACAGATACCAAGAAGCCCCACTCACAATACTCTCCTGTGTAAAACACAGCGCTGATAAATGTGCAGCCTTTTCCGAACTTTGGCAGGAGCACACGGGATGAGTTTGGCTTCATTGAGAGAAGGTTTTGCGAGAGTGGAGGTTGGGCAGGGGGTTTCCCCAGACGGACAGCAGACAGCTCAGGAAAACAGCGGCAGGCTTATTGGACCAGTAACCGGAGGGTGGACTTCCAATCTCACACCTCATCCCGAACAATTTTTGGGTTTTAACGTTCTGAGAATAAAAACCACTCTGCCGGTCATGGTCATCACGAGAGTACTGGGACCAGTGTGGACTCTCGACCTCAGACTCTACCTTGTTATGACCTTGTGCCTTACTGTCTGCCTGCACTGCACTCTCTCTGTAACTGTAACACTCTATTCTGCATTCTGTTACTGGTTTACCTTGTTCTGCTCAATGCACTGAGTGATGATCTGAACAGTATTCAGGACAAGCAGTATCGCGGTACAATTGACTGAGACCACCACTGATGGACCACAAGGAGGAGGAACAGAATTAGGCCATTCAGCCCATCGAGTCTCTTCCACTATTCGATCATGACTGATTTATTATCCCTCTCAACTCCATTCTCCTGCCTTCTCTCCGTAACCTTTGATGCCCTGACTAATCTTTTTTAAATATACCCACTGACTTGGGGTCCACAGCCATCTATGGCGATGAATTCCACAGATTCACCATCCCTGACTAAAGAAATTCCTCCTCATCTCTGTTCTACATGGACGTCCCTCTATTCTGAGGCTGTGCCCTCTGGTCCTAGACTTCCCCATTACTGTAGGCAGCCTCTCCATGTCCACTCTATCAAGGCCTTTCAATATTCAGCAAGTTTCAATGAGACGCCCCCCGCCACCTCATTCTTCTGAATTCCAGTGAAGACAGGCCCAGAGCCATCAAACGTTCCTCATATGACAAGTGATTTCATCCTGGAATCATTTTGGTGAATCCTCTTTGAACCCTCTCCAGTTTCAGGGGCCCAAAGCCACCTGGAGGCTGATCAGCCCCTGCACCTGCGTGCCCCTGAATGGGTTACTCTGGTCCAGAGGCAGACAGGCTTGGAATCACGTGCTGAGCAAACCTCTCCCTCCCCACCAGCACAACCCCTGCACCGCGCACACATGTGTTGCAGGTGGACTCACTCGTGGTCGAGGACGGAGGGGGGAGGTCGGGCCGGGGAACCTCAGCACGGCCAGAATCCGCTGGAAGGTGCTGATACGCTGGCTGCTGTTGTGGAGGTGCGCCGGCAAGTGGCAGTTCAAAAAGCAGAGCAAGTGCCCGTAGACGGAGAGGCGGGCAGCCACTGCCCCTTTGTTCCCCTGCGGCAGGGGAGGAGAGGGAAAAAAAAAACGATTAGTGCAGAGACCACGGAGCCCACCCCAAAACCCAAACTCTCTGGAGTTGAGGGAAGCCCTGTGGGGAGTGGGAATGGGTTAAGGAGCCAGAGGGAGACAGCGATTGGGAGGGGTGGGTAATTGGGGAGCAGGTGGTAGTTGAGGTGATAGAAAAATGGAGGGCTATGTAGGAGGGAAGGGATAGTCTGATTTTAGAGAAGGTTAATGAGTCAGCACAACATTGTGGGCCGAAGGGCCTGTGACATTCTAAGCACTAACACAGGACTGAGCGGCTGTATCGGAGCACTCCCAAAGGCAGGAAAGCCAGCCCCCGCCGAGGGCTGTTTCTCCAGGGCCAGATCCCAGCAATTCTCTGCTCCCCACCGCCACAGTGAGAGAGCGTGGAACGATAGAACAGTACAATCCCTTCAGCCCTCGATGCCGGGCTGACCCCGTAAGATCAATCCCACCCAGTATCAGGAGACACAGCGATGGATCTGATGGCTTCGTGCAGAGGTAAACCACACCCCCCCCCCCAAGCCCCCATCTTCAAATGGCGATGCCTCAGGATGGTGTCAATTGTCACGAAGGACCCCCCCATCAGGCAGCAAATGCTTCCTTCTCATTAGAACTGGCCATCACGGAGGAGGTACAGGAGCCTGAAGACTTGTGTTCAACATTCCAGGAACAGCTTCTTCCCCTCCGCCATGGATTTCTGAATGGACAGTGAACCCATCAACACTACCTCACTATTTTGGCCTCTTATTGCACTACTCGTTAAATATTTCTTATTGTAACAAAGTGATTTTGATGTCTTACAACGTACTGCTGCTGCAAAACAACAAATTTCACAACATACGTACGTCAGAGACAATAAACCCAATTCCGATGACCTCACTGAAAGGCACTTGAGGGGGTGACGTTATGTTTGTGAGCGATCTTGCCCTCCAGTCCAGTTCCTGGACTTCCTGCCCCCTCAGTCACAGAGACACCAACCTCTCACTTTTGGGGGGGGGGGGGCAGCCTGTGGCCAGGACTGAGCAGCTGCCATAGTGCCCAGCTGCAGCAGCAGCCCACCAGCCCCAGGCCCGGGGTGGGTGGGGGATGCCGGCCTTACCCAGTAGCCGAAGAGGCCGGTGCGGGTATAGCTGGTCTGGAGGTCACAGATGTACGGCAGATGTTGGTGCTTGACACAGATGAGCAACAGGAGACCTTGCATCCGGATGGAAGATACCTGGGTGGGGGGAGGGAACAAGAGAGGGGTCAGAGAGAAAACCAGTCCGACGTGGTCTCCTCTACATCGTTCGAGGCTGCTAATGCCACCAGACAGGTCGGGCTCGCACTCACCTTGACGTAGCCGAGGGGAGCCAGGAAGTTGGTGATGAAGACAGTCCAGGGGTCATAGAACACCATGTCGATCAGAAACGAGGGCACCTTCGAGTTCAGTTCCTGCAGGCTGGTCACAAGTCCAGTGGTCAGTGCCATACCCTGTCCGAGACCTGATCATCGGCCTTGCACCTCCCCAACCCTCACCCCGCTTTCCCCTACCCCTCCCCTCACTCACCCAATGACGTACATGTCCGTCTCCTGCATCTGGGCCTCCAGCTGTAGCAAGGCGGTGATGTCATCAGGAGGCGCGGCAGTTCCCACGTTCCAGGTGACGATGTGCAGTCTGGGAGGAGCGCAGGTGGGGTGGTGGGGTGGGGGTGTTTAGGGTTAGGG
Organism: Mobula birostris; assembly: GCF_030028105.1. Classification (NCBI taxonomy): domain Eukaryota; kingdom Metazoa; phylum Chordata; class Chondrichthyes; order Myliobatiformes; family Myliobatidae; genus Mobula; species Mobula birostris. The sequence continues at coordinate 4,028,546 of NC_092394.1, forward strand.
GTGGGGAGGGTAGCAAGGGATACAGATTCATAAATACCCTGGGGCAAGCGAGTCCCTTCCCCTTGAGTTAGGATGGTGAACCTGGGCCTCACTCTCTCTGTCCCACCCCTGGGGAGAGAGGGACACATAGGGTGACACAAAGGCCCTTTGGCCCACGGTGGCCATGCTGTCCACCCCATAATCCTCCACCCCTCTCATTTCATGCTCTCCATACTCCCATGAACTTCTCCTCCCCCTGTTTCCACCCCTCACCCGTACACCAGGGGAACAAGCTACAGTGGCTGTTTAACTCAGCAACCCCACAGGTCACTGGGATGCGAGAGAAAGCAACGCGGTCACAGGGAGAAGGCGCAAATTCCACACCCAGACGGTGCCACAGGCGGGGATTGAACCTGGGTCCCTGGAGCTGTCAGGCTGCCACAGTGCCCACCAGGCCACAGTGCGAGTGGTGCCCAGCCCTGGGACATCCCAGTCCCCCAGGAGGAGCTCCACCTCAGGATGTATCCGAGAGTACTGAGCCCATGACAGTTCCACCCTGGGACATCCCAGAGCCCTGAGCCCATGACAGAGTTCCACCCTGGGACATCCGAGAGTAATGAGCCCCTGACAGAGTTCCACATCCATGACCCTAGGGTGTGACACAAGGGAGTTTAATTGGGGAGGTAATATAATCCTGATTATCCATCATATCCTGTGCAGACTGGAGCATCTTCAGCGCCCCCCTCAAACCACCCCTCCTCACCCACCAGTCTTCCACAGGTGAGAGACCAACACAGTCAACCCGCACTTGCACCACCAGGTTCAAGAACAGTTACTATAGCACCTCTCAAGCATCAGATTCTTGTCCATCCGTTGAGATGCTCCCACAACCAGTGCTCTCACTTTAAGGACTACCTCATCTTCTCATTATTTATTGCTATTTATTTGTATTTCCATTTGCACAGTTTGTTGTCTTCTGCACCCTGTTTCCTCTTGTTATAGTTACTATTCGATAGATTTGCTGAGTTTGCCCGCAGGGAAATGAATCTCAGGGTTGTAGATGGTGACATATGTACTTTGATCATGAATTTATTTTGAACTTTTCTCCTTTCGCTCGTCTGCAGTGGGTCTCCCTCCACTCGCTCATTCCCCTCTCCCCTATCTCCCCGCCCTTTTCTCTCTCTCCCTCACCCTTATTTGTATTATTCTCCCTCTCCAATCTCTGCAATTCTCTCTCACTCCTTCCCCTCCCTCCATCGTGCCACCTCTGTTAGCTTGTCGAGTTCCACAGGGATTAGGCGCTCAATCCTCTTTCTCCATAGGTTGGGATCCCACACTACTTAGCAGCGTTCCTGAGTAACGGATCCAGTCACAGGTTCAATCACGAGGGCCTTTCAAAGGCATTTCGGAACAGATTTACTCCTAAATAGAAGCATGTGTTATACACAGAATGGGTCACTTGGGCACAAAACCGGCTTCACAGGAAGAGACTGTGATTAATGGCGAGCTGGCATGGAGGGGCAGTTTTAGCCTCCCTACTTTTCCTGTTATATAACCTTTAAAGACTTTTTTTTAAAAAGAGACCAGCCTTATCTGTCACACATACGTTGAAACACACAGTTTGCATCAACAACCAACGCGGGGCAAGGATGTGCTGGAAGCAGCCGCAAATGGCACCAAGCTTCCGGTACAAACACGGCGCGCGTGCACACACACACACGTCACTGACCCTAACCCGTACGTCTGTGAAATGTGGGAGGAAACAGGAGCACCCGGAGGAAATCCATGCAGTCATGGGGAGAACGTACAAACTCCTTACAGACAGCAGTGGGATTCGAACCCAAGCTCTATGACAGTGTTATATTTCCTTCCACGTGACCGTGTCACCCTGTGCAGCTCTTTTGCCTGACGATGACAGAACACAGCAGTGTATGAACGGCCTATCAGGAAGGTGGCAGAGGTGAAGACACAACAGCAATAGGGCAGGGCAGCGGCAGCAACAGTTTAAAGATAAGAGACTGAAAGGACATGTCTTACTGGGAATGGCTTGAACAGCCAGTTCAAGCAGTATTGCCCCTCCCACGGCACACCATCCCCCTCCCACAGCGTACCATGCCCCTTTAGCATCAGATACCCCAACCCAACACCGGACCCCTTCAACACGACCCTCCCATGATCGCCATAGCAGAGTTGGTGAATGGGAACAGGACTCTCAGACTGGTACTGGGAGAACACAGCACAGCCACAGACCATTCGGCTCACAACCCCCTGCTGACCATGACCCCCAGTAGATGAAGGAGAAAGGTGGCACAATCGCCCAAGTCTCTCACCCGAACTTGATGGTCTTGTGAGATCCATGCACAGTCTTCAGCCCCTGAGCATGGAGGGAGCACTCCATCCTCGGCCCTGGTGGGGGGGGGGGGCGGAGTAAAGAAGAAAATCAACACAGTCTTTGGAAGAGCAGAAAGGCGGAGTGTCGAGTGTGCGTATGGAACTTTCTTAAAGCAACAGCAGCCGAGAGGCAGCCCTCCATACCACCCCTCCCACAGTAACACCTCCCTGCAGTGTGACCCTCCCTCAGTACTACCCGTCCCAGTGTGATCCTCCCTCAGTACCACCCCTCCCACAGTAACACCTCTCCACAGTGTGACCCTCCCTCAGTACCACCCCTCCCACAGTGACCCTCCCTCAGTACCACCCCTCCCATGGTGTGACACTCCCTCAGTACCACCCCCCACGGTGTGACCCTCCCTCGGTACCACCCCCCACGGTGTGACCCTCCCTCAATACCACCCCTCCTACAGTGTGACCCTCCCTCGGTACCACCCCACAGGGTGTGACCCTCCCTCAATACCACCCCTCCCACAGTGTGACCCTCCCTCAGTACCACCCCTCCCACAGTGTGACCCCCTCCCCCCTCAGTACCGCCGCCTGAGCAGAACCCTTACTGCCCACTTCCAGGACCCATGGGTAGGTATTGTTATCAGTCCAGGAGTAAGTTTATAGAACATAGAATAGTACAGCACAGTACAGGCCCTTCGGTCCACAATATTGTGCCGACCCTCAAACCCTGCCTCCCATATAACCCCCCACCTTAAATTCCTCCATTTACCTGTCTAGTAGTCTCTTAAATTTCACTAGTGTATCTGCCTCCACCACTGACTCAGGCAGTGTATTCCATGCACCAACCACTCTCTGAGTAAAAAACCTTCCTCTAATATCCCCCTTGAACTTCCCACCCCTTACCTTAAAGCCATGTCCTCTTGTATTGAGCAGTGGTGCCCTGGGGAAGAGGCGCTGGCTGTCCACTCTATCTATTCCTCTTAATTATCTTGTATGCCTCTATCATGTCTCATCTCATCCTCCTTCTCTCCAAAGAGTAAAGCCCTAGCTCCCTTAATCTCTGATCACAATCCATACTCTCTAAACCAGACAGCATCCTGGTAAATCTCCTCTGTACCCTTTCCAATGCTTCCACATCCTTCCTATAGTGAGGAGATCAGAACTGGACACAGTACTCCAAGTGTGGCCTACCCAGAGTTTTTTAGAGCTGCATTATTACCTCGCAACTCTTAAACTCTATCCCTCGACTTAAGAAAGCTAACACCCCATAAGCTTTCTTAACTACCCTATCTACCTGTGAGGCAACTTTCAGGGATCTGTGGACATGTA